>NC_057811.1:145740309-145932557 GCF_018294505.1 Triticum aestivum
GCCGCCGCCGCTCGCCGTTCGCCGCCCCTCGCCACCCCGAGCACCCCCGAGCCCCGCCGCACCCCGCCGCCCTCGCCGGAGCAGCCGGAGCCCCGCCCCCGACGAGGTATACCACGCCGCCGTTTTGCCGGTTTTGTTTAAAAAAACGTTCGTTTAAAAAAAAACCCTAGATCGGTTTTTTTTCAGTTTTGTTATTTTGTGAACGTTCACCGACCCGTTCGTTTTAACGAACGCGTTCGTCGGATTTTCTCTGTTAACGAACGTCCGTTCTTTAACCGTTCGTCCGTTTTTCTTTTTCGTCGGATTTTTCCGCGATTATCTCAGATTTCGATTTCTGATCGAATCTTCGTTTCTGTTTAACTTTTCGCTTGTTTATCGGAATCAGGCGATTCAAGCGCCTAGAGTTTCGTCTCGAAATTCTCTTTCCGTTTAACCTACTCAAACAAGTTTTTGCTACTGTAAAATTTGACCTAGATCCAGATTAGTAAACAAAGATTGTTTCTTTCGCAGTTTGACTTTCGTTGCTTCGTTCGAGTTGATTCTTTTTGCAAACCGGAGTTCTTAAGTTGAACTTTCTGGTTGGATCTTTCATTCGAGTTTTACCTGTGCATTAGATGAGTACTAATTGTCTGCTTGTTTGTTTGCGATAGAGTACCCGGAGTGTGCCACTTGTTACTTCGAATCGCTAGGTTTCGCGGATCATCAGCAAGGCAAGTAACACTTTGATCATACCTTCCATACCCAGTTTTTATTGCATTAGATCTATTCCTCAAAAATTGCATGATTAGGATCTAATTAAATTGTGGGTATTGGGAAGTAGTTGAGGTAGTACCTATTACCTGTTCTTTTATCAAACCCTTGGGAGTTACTTCTACGTTTGCTATTATATTGCCATGCTATGCTCGTAGACGTGGATTGGGTTTGAGTGATATACATGACAGATGTGAGATTGTTAATAATGGTTTACTTAAGGTGGCAACTAAAAATCACATCTGGGTGGATTGAGGTACCTGGGTATTCCAGGATTGCCTGTTTTTCTTTTGGACCGCCACCCAGGTTCAAAGGGATCATAAGATGATTCATGCTAGAAACTTCCGTGTGCAGCCGCAAGCTATTATGGGCTCTAGCATAGTTGACTAAGTTGTGTGAACTCTTACAATGGTAGACTAGCAGATGTAGGGGAAAGTAGGTGTAACTGTCTACCCATACGTAAGGTGCAAACACTTCTGAAAGACTGTGTCTCGGTCATCCGTTACTCAAACACCTTGTAGTGCGAGTAATCCAACGGAGGAGATCGAGTCTTGTGGGGAAACGTGCACAAACCTCTGCAGAGTGTACATACTAATCATGGTTAGCCGTGTCCCCGGTTATGGACAACTTGAGTATCTAGTACTGGATTATCATGTGAATCTCATCACCATGTTACTTTTAATTAATTTTGTTGGGTTAATGATGACACTTAATTGGGATTGAGATGCTGTCAACCATCTCAATGTTTCACAACCACCATGATAGTTAAATGAAATCTATTCCTTTGCAGTAGGGAAAAATTGGCTTTTCGCAAAACTTTAACCATAGAGCTTTCCACCAGCCATATATGCATGTAGTATAGCATTATCATTGTTCTTTATTCTCTATGTGTTACTTTGCCAGCATATTCCATGTGCTGACCCGTTTTCGGGCTGCAACATTTCATGTTGCAGACTTTTTAGACGATGAGTAAGGTGCCTTAGGTCGTGGTCTTATACTCAGTGATGCCGCTGGAGTTGATGGACTCACTTATCTTCCAAGTCTTCCGCTGTTATCGTATTTAGATGGCCTTAAGCCATGTTTATCATACTTAATCTCTTTGGAGATATTCGATGTAATAAGTGTGTGGTTGCTACTCTGTTATAAATCCTCCATTTGTACTGTGCGTGTCAGCATTACTGATCTAGGGATGACACTGGTGCACGGCAGCACAGACCATTTGAGGTCTGGTCGCTACACATGTCGCTAACATGTGATAGTTAACCGACCTCAATAGACGACAGAAACGCTAGCCTGCCGCACTTTGATAGAGACGAGGAGGGAGAAGCGATACAGGCTGCTGGATTACTAGAGATAGGTGTTGCACGGAAGCCAAGAAATATGGTGATAGCGTGGGTTAGCCATGTACTAGTATGATGTAACTACACTGGGCTGCCGTGTTTCGTACTCTTCCAGTCCACTGTGGAGATGATTGGTTAATTTTATATCGCTGAATAATATTAAATATTATGAGTGCAGACGCTCCACCACGAGGTTCCTTGCTCCTTCTCGGTCGTCCGGAATCTATGTTCTTCCACTCTATTTTTTACGCGAGCTTTATTCATCCTTTTGCCAACACGCGAGACATCTAGCATCAAGGTGCACGTGTTATGCAAGGATTGTTCCATCTATATGAAGAACACGTGGGACTGGAACTACGAGACGGACATGTACCCAGGAGTGGACGTACGAACCTGAGTTATGTAGCGCAGTAAGTCAAGTAGAAAGGCACAAATGGTATGAACATGCGTGGCATATAGGGTGTGTTTGGTTGCGTTCTCGTCTCAGCATAGTTGTTCCCTCTTCATGCATGCTCAACTCAACACCCCTCTTCGTGCATGCTTCTAGTGTATTTGTGCTAAACTAGTGTGGACTCATGGACCCTCCATACACTCTACCAAACACCCAAAAGTAGGCCGAGAAGGGAACTCTTGGGCGGTATTTGTCTCTTACTACGTACTACCACTAAATGTTGTACGTGCAATGCACGGTGATGTTATGGAGTACGTGCCTAAGTATTCTACTACTACTATATTAGTTGGAGGCACATATTAACTTCTATATCTGTTTACGTGTATGCCCCGAGACCTTCCAACTAGACGTGTCTTTCTCTCCAGGTCGCACTTTGTATCGTTCATACCACTAAGTACTACTACGTGTGGTCTCCGACCCAGAAGTGGAAGAAGTGGAGACGCTCTACCATGCCATTTTTTACGCTGGGCTCTACCACGCTATTCATGTCCCACTCCTTTCGCTGACGTGTGGGACATCCAGCACGTGCCTTGTTTGGCAACCTTCGTCGTAAGAGTTGAAACGCTAGCATTCATCAGAAATAAAAATTAATTATAAATTGGCAGTGATACTATTTTTTTGCGAACCAATCAGCAGTGATACTATACCACGCGGTTTCCTTGCTCCTCGATATCGGAAAGAATACTTCCGTTCGCCAACATGTGGGACGTCGACCATCCTGGTCCACTTGCCATGCACGCAGAACTCCAAGGGAGAGTCACCCAGGTCGTCACGCCGCAGTAACAATGACTAATGAGCCGTCAAATCACAGGCCCACTTCCCACTTTGAAGTTGCTCGGACGAAGGAACCATCATGACTTCGTTGAATTCCGCTTCTTGAAGAAAACTACTATACCAGCAGTACTGCTAGCTACAGTAGTTACTCCAACAGAGGCCTCCTTTCGTTCATAGGATAGGAATATGAAAATCATAGGAAGTGAGATGACATGCATCTCAATTCCTATAGAGAAAGAGATGCCATTTGATGCTTAGGATAGGAATTTTTCCATTTAGTCTAGGCTAATGTACTGGTAATTTTCTCTAAAAACTACAGTAGTAACTAGTAGTATTGGTACATGCTCGTACTCAGACACAGACACACACTAACTACTAGTACTACTACTTCTCACATGCTGGCCAGACGCCGTCGTTCTCCTTCCCGGCTTTGTCGGCGACACCCCACTGTGCTTGGATCTCCGCCGACCTCTCCGCAGCAGCGCGTGCGTCCTTTTCTTTCTTGCGGCGGCCGGCCTCTCTTTTCTTGAGTGCTTTCTGACTTTTCTGCTCCCTCTGTGCGGCTTTGGCCGGCTCTTGCTCTACCGCCCATTCGGCCTTGGCATCTTCAAATTCCTCCCACATAGTTGTGAGGTCGCGAGCGGCGATGAACTCAGCACGGCGGGATGCCATCGCTTCCCTACCATTTTGTGTGCGGTCATGGGCGGCGAGGAACTCGGCGCGTCGGGATGCCATCGCTGCCTTACCGGTTAGTGTGCGACGCGGTGGCATGAACGACGCTTGGTGAGAGCTCTGGGGTGGAGTGGCCGGACAACCGTATAGTGCATTGGTTTGTCAAGAGCTCAAGGATAGAAGACGAAGCAAACTTGGATTCCCCTTCAATCCTGGTCATTTATTACCGAGTAAAATGCATTGGTGGTCATCGAACTTGTCTTGATAGCTCACTTTGATCATTGTATATGAGATATGGTGATTATACGGTCACTGGCTCAGCGTATAGCTCCGTATTTGTTTGGTTGACCAGTCAAACAGTCCGCATGCGCCTCATCAGCTCGTGTTCTTTATCTATTTATGCGGGCCTACCTGTCAATGGAGAAAGAAATACTGTAAAAACCAAAATTATGCGTATGTGGGGAATCAAACCACGGACTCGTCGCTGCAACGCACCCTCGTCAGCCAAATGAAAATGAAATACTTCACGTCAGACACTCACGCTCACGCTGTCAAAGCATGCTAATGCATGCACGTCGCCCTCTAAATCAAAGTCCTGCTCATGGCACAACGCAAACGGCGAGCCCATCACCTGCGCGCCCCGACGGTGCCTGACATTACTGTTTAGACGTTTGATGTAGGCCTACGCGAACGCCGAGCATGTATTCACCTAGCTCAACACCAACGGTCATACTTGGACCGCCTTGCTCATGTATATCGTCCATCACAACGACAATCTATAAAACAGCCTAAGCTAGAGAGGGTACTATGGTAGTATGGTACGGAGTATGTACTATCGTGAGCGACCGATCTTAGTGCCACTGCACACTGAAACCCCTTCCATCGCTAGCGCGCGCTTCCTGCCTGAAACGGTCACCGTCTCTCGAGAATGTCAATGCCGCATTCACCGGACTTAACTGCAGGTGCAATTGGTGTGTCACTCACATGCGGGCCAGATGCCCGTTGGGCCCACATGTCAGTAACCCAAACGCATCTGCAGTTAAGTCACTGAAGCAGCGTCCGCATTCACGCCTGACGAACCTACTCCGGCGCCAGTTGTCCATCCATCTGCCGCGGCTCATTGCCATTCGCCCGCTATATTAACTTGAGCCCCAGCTCCCAGCCATAGCCAAAGACCCACACTTATTCTCCTCCGGTCCCTTCCTTCTGTCGGCACCACTTCAACCATGGCCTCCTGGCGCTCTGAAGCTCGCTTGGACGTACTGTCGCAGGAGCAGATGAGGGACATCGGTGGCTCTGATCCGGGCGCGCTCCAAAGCTCTCTTCGACGTACTGTCGCAGCAGCAAACGAAGGAGATCGCCGGCACCCCCGGCCGCCCTCCGCCGCCACGACCACGAAGCCGGCGGCGAGGAAGAGTAGTACACGGTAGGTCGCTGCCGCTCTGGTCCCGAGAAGGCCACCACTACTCCACTCAGTCGACGCCAAGCTTGGTGGGGTAAACATCGGCGGCCGATTAGCCACTTGACGGCGACGTGGAGGCGGAAATCTTCAGAACCTTGTGCTCCCGAGGAGGAGGTTATCGAGGCAGATGAGGAGGAGGCAAAGGCAGTGGCCGGCTTTCTCGGGTTCATGGCCGGACATGGTGGTCGGGCGCCGGGGATCGTTTAGATTAGGTTTATAGTAGGTTTTAGTACGGTTTACGCGAAATATGTAATGAATTTCGTCCAGTTTGTAGGAAAAGTTTTCGAAATGTAATGAATTTCATCCGGTTAATTTGAAATTTGCTTTGTTTGCATGAATTTCGTCCGGTTAGTTCATACAGTTGTCGAAAGGTATGCGGGCAGCATCGGATGGCATCCATCAGTGTCCTCGGACAGATGCCGGTGTAAATTTGTGGGCCAGCGCTGGAGATGCCCTAACTATCATGCTATAATCGCTAACAATCCTCCATTATTTGGCAGGGAACAGTTATCCCTCGATCAAAATCAGATCCCCGGTGTTTTGCACTCCTCCCGCGTAAGAGTGTAAACTCTTGCTTACATAAAAATGGAGCAAGTGGACGACACTGTAGCACGTCATATCACTCGAACTAGCCCGCCTAACGAGCGGGAAAGCTCCGCCCTTGTCATTTTGTTCTGGATTTCTATCGATCGATCGCGCGAAAATGTTACACTTCCCAAGTTCTAAAGGAAAAGGCGACACACTTACGACTCGTACGCGTCGCAACCCCGACAGTTCGGCTCACACGCCGCTCACCAGAGGGGACACACATTATCTTGCAATTTCACTGACATGTGGGACCGTAATTGAATAAACCGTCGATAACCGAAATCTAATCGCTCGGCGGGGGTCGGTTGAGAAGAGAGAAACGGGGGAGGGAGAAGAGATCGCCCGCCCGCCGCGCACGGACTCCAAGAAATATATGGTGATAATGTGAGGTGGGCCATGCTGGAGTCCGGACCGCTTCCGGAGCCCGCTCTCACCGCCCTGGCCCCTCAAGACGCCAGCTGCCCGCCGCATGCATGCATAGCAAGTAGTACTCCTTATGTGGAGGAGAGAGAGGCATTGCCAAAGTCAAGGAGTGGGCTCTGCAAGAGCCCGTCTATACACGTGCTCCTAGGTATAAAAAAATAATTCTAAAAAAGGCATAAAAAACAACTGTGTCTTAAAAAAAGAAAGGTAAAAAACATTTGAGAGGAAATAGATAGAGAGAAAGTGAGAAAAAGCTGTAACCTGGGCATTACATGAGGAAGGAGGGAGTGGTGCACATGCCAAGTTCACTGGGCTACCGTGTTTCACACTCCTCCGTCGTAACAGTGGAGACAATAGCTTTCATCAAAAATAAACTATGAATACTCATTGCTCGTCCTCTATATCGGAAAGAATACTTTCATTCGTCGACATGTGGGACGTCGACCATCCTGGTCCACCTGCCATGCACAAAATTATCCTGGTCTACCCCGGTCGTATCGCAGGCCCAAACTTTCCCACTGTAAGTTGTTCGGACGAAGGAACCATCATGACTTCGTTGAATTCCGCTTCTTCAAGAATACTTACTGTACCCGCAATACTGCTACCACATGCGAAGACTGGACGGCACTGTACCACGTCATATCACTGAAACCCACTAGGCCAAACTAGCCCGCCTAGGTCATCTATTTTGGAATGGAGGGAGTACGTCTCTGCACTGCTATGATTTTGTGTTGCACGTTCTCTGTACTTTTGCTACGATTTTCCTACCCTATGAACCAAATGAGGCCTGAATGTATGTCGACTATTGTCTGATCGATCGCTAAGCCTACAATTTTAGGAGCTAGGGCTATTGGTCGATCGACGAGGGATAAGTATAAGCGTACCACGAGCTCATCAGCCCCAACGTTTCTCTTCGGTGAGTGTTTTGCAAGTACTATAGCTCGCACAGTAGCTAGCCTACTAACACCAAGAATCATCAAACAAGCCCTACTGATATGATAAACAATTCAAACTTACATATAAGCATGCCATATATTACATCAAAAGCTGGTGAGGATACATCTGTTTCCATAACTCGGAGAGGGTTCGCATGATTCATCGCATGATTCACTATCAAACAAAAGTAGCAAGATCCGCCCACACAAGACAGTGCACTAGCCCTAAGATGGTTTGATAACACGCATTGTTCTGGTAATTAAACATAGGGCAATGCAAACTACCCTGAAGGATTAGCGCGACCAACTATTTCTTGTCATCGATCTCTCGGGCAATGACCACAGCACGGACAGCGGCATGGGAATCGATTTCTGGGGCGATGTCCACAGGACTGACCGCGACATCGGAATCGATCTCTGGGGCGATGTCCACAGGATGGACAGCGGCATCGGAATCGATCTCCGGGGCGATGCCAACAGGACGGGCCACGACATCGGAATCATCAAGGACGTCCACCGGCACCTGCACAACCCTAACATATTAGCAAGCACATTGCAAATAATCAAAAACCACAACTATGGTAATAAGCCATTATTTTTTACCTTGTGCAGCTCACCGGGGGATCTCATCCCTCCGGGGGCCATCTCCTCGTCCTCGATGGGGGCCATCACCTTGCCAGGGGAATACTGCTTCTCAACAGTGACTATCTCAAACTCAGTCTTGAGCCTCACATAGGTGGCAATCAGAGTTCCTGGGGTAGGCACGGTGGGGCCCTTGCCGTTCTTCCAACTTTCTTTGAGGAGTTCGTCCGCCAACGTCTTCAACTCTTTGGCCAGTGCTTGTTTCTTGGAGTTCTTCGTCTCCATGGGTTGGCCCGCCAACATGGTCAACTCGTTGGTCGGTGCTCGCTTCTTGGAGATCGCTGTCTCCAGTGGGTTGTCCGCCGGCAACTCTTTGCCTAGTGCTCCAGGATCCATCAATGAACTGACAAACAAAAAGCAATCGAACGGAAACCACAATCGCAATGAAAACGGGAAAAGAATAGGATGTGAGAATCGGTCGGTGCTTCGCAAAGAGAAGATTCTTGGAATGAAAATATAGCAGCATAACTGATTCGCCCACCTTTCCTTCGTCGGTACAGAAGAAAAATGGCAGAAGTGAGTAGCCTGGAGTGAGGTTTTCTTCAAGAAAGGGAAGAAAGGGCTTGAACGAGCGTTCCAGTGAAATGATGGTTGCTTCGTCCAGTCCAACTTGGAGGCCACCTTACCACTGCTGGTAAAGGTGTGGGTTTTGTGATATGACGGGTCATGACGGCCACACCGGGGTGACAGGTGAGTCTCGACTGTAGCACCTCGCTGTGATTTGGTGGATGGCACGCGGGCCCGGATGCTTTGAAATGTCCCGCATGTAGATAGAGCGGCTAGTCATATAGGAGTGCTCAATATTTTGCATCGCGACCAAGGCGGAGAGGAAAACGAGAGAACTACGTAATTAATGCATGAGTTTAATTAGGGTAGTTTTGTAAAGTACGAGATACATTCGTCCAATCGAAAAATGTCTTGGTTCTTGAGATTTGAGATTTGAGCCCTATAAACCGGAAGGGAGGGAGTACTGCACACGGTGTAGTCTAGTCACTTGTTGAAACCTCTAGAAAGGCAAATAGTCCATTCCGGTTTACAGGGCTATACTACTCCCTCCGTCTAGGTGTGTAAGTCATCTTACGAAAACCAAATAGTCCCAAAACACTTAGGCGCGGTGCATTAACTTCTACCTTGTTTCTTGTTTCTTGACATATCAACGAATAAGAGATGAGAGGTGTGCATGCTTTTAATGACTTGCAATGGCTAGTTCATTGCATGCAATGCTATTAATTAGCAAATAAACATTGGTGATCCCAGGAGGAAACGGTGCTAAGCGCGTGGACCTATGCAGAATGAGTATCAACCAATGGATAATGGAGTTTAATTGTTAAATAATATCAATTTTGTCTCATGCAAGAGCCTGGCTAGTACTCCAAGGAACCGCACCACGCGAGCGTTCGCAACTGCCACGTTCGGGTTGCGCTTGGCTCTTCGCCTCTTCGAGAAGACGAACAATGATGTTACTCCTACTTCTACAGTATCGAATCCACTGTTGCATGTCCGTCCACCTCGTGCGGGAGGGATAGCGTGTAGCGAAAGCTTCTACTTACTGCTCCTGCCTTTGCGTCTATGACAGGTGGGCCCAACAAGTGGTTGGCCCTCCTGTCATGCAGCCAAAGGCAGGTGCAGTTAAGGCACCGGAGCTCAGTCCGCGAGGGAGAGGGCGTTGTAGTAATCAAATTTCTCGGTCTTGTACGAGTTGACGCGACACATCAAAGCACTGCACTCGATATAAGTCTTTTTACACATTTCAAATGGGCTACTTCGTATGTAGGAGTAGACATATTCTGCTTCATATGTAGTCACTTGTTGCAATCTCTAAAAAGACTTATATTTGGAAACGGAGGGAGTACAACGCATGCATGCATGCCGTGACTTTCCTTTTGATACTTGCATGTGTTGATTTGATGCACCTTGCCAAATTCGACTATAAATTTAACTAACCAAATTTTCATGCATGTCACAAAAAATTATGGGGCTGTTTGGATTGTGACTATGTTTGTCTTATGTTGCCACATTATTTTTCCCACACTTGCCTAACCTGAGTTGCTCAAATTTTTAGACACACTTTGGCTTGCCTAAGGGAATCTTGCCACAATTTTTGTGTCTATGACATGTGGGGTTCACTGCTAATAAAAAAAATCTTGTCTTAGGTGTGGCTTATAAAAAAGACTTATATTTAGGAACGGAGGGAGTAAAAAATATACATAATAATGCATGTTGGGGCAACCCACGTTTCCGCTAATTTTAGCCATGGGCTTGTTCACAATTTTTACGAGGGGGTGGTTGTTCATTTAATGGAGGGACTTGTAGTACCAGACTTGAACGATACAAAGTGCGACCTGGCACACCGTAACACCACTTGGAACAAGCGGGTAGCTATCTCAAAAAACAATCAACAACTAAAAAAAACCGCGACCTGGCATGTAGTAGTACACAATTTTAAACGATTGTTTTGATGGAGTGAAAAAGGAAAACTACCCCACTACGTATATATAGGCCGGAGCCTCCGCGCTTGCTTGCTAGGGTTGCTCTATTCACACACTCTCATCCTCTCCAGATCTAAACAAGATAGGGGTAGTAACACTGTCTTTCTCCCTTCAAAAAACACTAGCTTTCTATCCTCACCGCTGGTTACAGATCCGGACGTATCCCCCTCCGCCGGTGAAGGGGAGGAGGGGCAGCGTTTAGGCCGTTGTCGACAGCGAGGGAGGAGACCCACTGCCGGCCGCACCGTTATCTCTGGCCAAGCGCCGGCGGGGGAGGTCCTCCGATCCCTTCATCGTTGCCTGTGGGCGGATCCGGCCTCCCGCCGCCCACCTATCCACATCCCGACGACCTTTAGGTATATCTTCGTTCGAAACCGCCTTAGCTCTACTTCCCCAGCTTGCAACGTCGCTGCATGTGCATCATTTTCTACCTCTCAGCCCCTCTCGATCGGATGGTCCAACGTCACATATTTTTTTCTTCTATTGTTAGAGGTAAAGCTACTTCATGGAGTCGAATCTTGTACTCCCTCCGTCCGAAAATACTTGTCATTGAAATGGATGTATCCAGATGTATTTTAGTTCTAGACACATCCATTTTGATGACAAGTAATTCCGGACGGAGGGAGTACTTGGTTCAAACAAGAAATAAAGTGGGGGTGGGGGAATTTAGTATGTACATCGGACTTGGTACAAACAGGAAGGAAAGGGGGTGAAAGTAGTACAGACTGGTCATCCAACCGGTCTCTTGGTCGAAAAGGGAAATATAGGGGTAACGCTGTACACAGTGGTATGACCAGGACTAGATTTACTATCCACACATAGGAGTAGGTGGCTAGAGTGAAAAAAATGGGACCAACCCAGATATGTTTCTTGGATGTTTGTTTCTCGGGGCAACAAACTATGAATCACCACTTTATGCCCCTGTTTACGTACATGGTGCTGGACTGCTGGTGCACCCACTGTCCCATGCCCTTATTCCAAATATTTAGGCTCCGTTCGGAATAAAGGGGCAGAAAACATAGGTCTTGATGAAAATAGAGGAATAGGAAAGGAATGTAGGTATAAAACTATGGGACAGTGAACCGGAGGAAACTCTCAAGAGAATGTGTTCGGATGGACTACGAAATGTACAGATTTGTTTTTTTAGAGTAGCATGCTTGGCAGTATGAGATGCTATTTGTTTATTCAGTTGCACAGTGACTACTCTTGTCCTCACCTCACGTGCCACACATAGGTTGATTTTTGATTCTGGCAACACAGCACAGCAACCTGTCTAACGCATGGTAGCGAGCGCCTGCCTCGGGCTTCCGCCCAAAAAATGAGCAGCGCATGGATGTTTCTAATCCTATGGAATCAGTACTACCAGACCAGCTTTCCTATGAAACACTATTCACCTTTCCCGTGTTCCGAACGGTTGGAAGGGAAAGAACACCGTAGGAATTGTGTTCCTATGAAAATCCTGCACCAAACCTGTGAACCGAACGCAACCTTAGCTGTTCTTAATCTAATGTCCCTGGTAAAAATGAAGCCATGCCACTGTTATAAGCCATGACAAGTTTAGCCAAATGTTTTTGCCTGTAATTGTTTGAGATTCTGACTATTTCCTCTGTGCCATTTTGTGCAAACAGGGATATCCAATTCACCTGGTTGCTGTTGTGACCTTTTGGTGCACTGCACAAAACTCTTCTTAAAAGAAGTGACTTTTGTGATGTTTAACTGGAATGTCAGAATGGAACAGTTGGTTCATTTTGGTGGAACTGCACAAAGGGAGATCTGTGTTCCAATCCTCATCATCCATATTGGCGCCATAACCTTCCTTTAGGTAAGAATGATATTTAATGCATGTGTTCATCTCTATTTTCCGACTGCCATCAGAAAATAATGTTGTTTTTTACTAGTACACTTGTACTCCCTCACTGACAAAACCAATTCTGAATTAGAAGGCCAATGATGTACTTGGTTTCACCAACTGGTGAGGAGAAAGAGAAACAGAGCATGAAGAGGAAGAAGAAGAAGAATAAATAGTGCCAAGGCGATCTTGCTGAAGCCAGAGGCCTCAGTCGAGGCCATTCAAGGGAGACGATCCTCCAGGGAGCCCTTCCACTTATGCTGTCTCACTTAATTAATTAGGAGTACTTAAGTACCACTAATTTATTACTGCCTAATTTTCTTGTTGGAGTTAAACAAATCTTTAGTAGGACCCTATGCTGAATCATGTACGTGTGTATGTTTGTCTATGGAGGTGAATCATGTGGTGGAGCAGGGAGGGAATATTATTAGTGTCATGACATAATAGTGCTATTGTTTTGCATGTCAATTTATTGCCATTGGTTCAATGAGGCAATGTTTTGCGTATTGTCCATCATGAATTTGATGCTACTGTTTGAGTAATATGCTAATGTCTTCCTATCCTTTCTCACTAAGCTAATGAAGGTTTCACCTTGTTCCTACTTGTGCAAGCAGGGATCATGTTGTGCCAATCATACATTTTAGTGGAACTACACAAGACAATACAATGAACTGTATCCCAGCCAGTGCTTTAACTCTGCTGGAAGTTCTTGATAATCTTTCGATATAATCTCAGCACTGGTAAACAAGAGTGATTTCAACCATACATTTGAAGTGCACAAAAATATATACTATTTTGTGATTCCAGTGAGTGCTTTATCATCTCTTATGGGACTACATGAATAAGCTTTTTTTCTCAGGTTGGTACGGGCCTAAGGCCTTCATCCATATTAGTTTGCTGTCATCTCTATTTGTATCATGCTACTGTCATGAGAAACTCCTTTATCTTTGCACGTTAAAGTTTTGCAACCTATGATAAATGGCAATGCTTTGAGTGTTGAGTTGAGATAATTTGCACTGATTTAATAAACTAATACCTCTCTTTAAGCAAGACTACTATGTTGCTAACTTTACCCATTAAGATAATGAGGGTGCTTCTATTTGTTAGTGTATGTTTCATCAACTAGTCCCACTATTACAGTAAGCTCACTCTCTCAATATATGTGCCAACAGGGATGCTCGATTTTCGTGGAACTGCACAAAAACTTTGGGTGCTTCATTGCCTCGACAGCTTCCGGCCTTTCCTGTCAGTCGCTAATCTCCGCTTGCTTTCTTCCTTTGCTGTCAGTCGCTTGGCTTATCTCGGCTTCCAGTCAAAGGAAATAGTAATTGATATGCTACCTCACACAGGTTGGTACTGGTCTTTATCCTGATTATTGTGCCTGTCATATGTATTGGTAATTTGGTATTGTGCTACTGTTTGCCGATTTCATAAAGGAGTAATTTGGAGCCTGAACTCGTAGGCAAATCATTACATCGGGTGATTTCAGTAGAACTGCACAAAATGATCAGATGGACATGTACTTATGCTGCTGCTATGTACTCCAAAGTTCACTCAGACAAGCATTGATGCTGACAAGAAGTGCCTATATTCATTCGAGTATCAACCGGCGTCAACCAATTGTCAAACTCCACGTATTAGGAGAGTGAACGCCAAAAATATTGCTTGGTGCATAGCCTAGAAAAACGCAGTCCAGTCTTTGGTCCCAACTTGTGCCTTTTGGTTATCGGCATATATGGTAGCGAACTATATGGCATGGAGTCTAAAGATTCCAGACAAGTTGGTTGATGCGTATATTCATCTGGCACTTAATCAGTCTGCACGCCAAGGATGCTCCATTTCAGTTGAACTGCACAAAAAAATTGGGTGATTCATTTTCTCAACCGCCTCCTTTCTTGTCTGCAATGTAGAATTTTGGCGAGATATAGGACCAAGATGAGCCAGTAAACTAGTTGGATGAAAGTAGTGGCCAAGTTGCTCAAACCTCCCTCGGCACGAGGCCACTATTTGAGGATAAACCTACAAGCAAAGGTCAGATTGCCGGTGCTGCCTCTTATGTACTCGAAAGTTTGCTCGTACAAGAACTAATTTTAGCAAGAAGTACCTCCGATTGAACACCATTTACCAGTCTGTACCCTAGGTAATTAAAGTTCGTCCATGGATCATATTGGCTGTGATCTCAATCATTTGGATGCATAAACATACTGAACATGTGTATATCTGAATCTTTTTGTGAATTATGTATGAATATTGTCGTGTGATCTATCAATCATTTGGATGCATAGATATGCTGCGCTTGTGTATATATGAATCTTTTGAGTTGTTGATAGTGAATGTTGGCTATGAATATGAACGTGTCCTGTGAACCTGAGTTTGATATGAATGTTTACCTTTTCTGTTGTATTTGTGTGTGAACTTGTTAGTATGCCTACTGTGGGGTATAAAACGCAGGTCTCTTATAAAAGTAATGCTGTGTCCAATTTATGTTTTCCCTTCTAACCACATTATATATATTTATATTATTACTATTTTCGTATATTTTATAGAGACTTATATATACATTATAAAAACATCCCACGTGTTATTAACTTATAAAAGTAAATGTTTAACGGAATTTGGCAAGGAAAATCCTGGTTGTTTTTGACTCACAGGCAAGGAAAATCCTGGTGATTGCGTACAAAAGCTTGCGAAGATTTTAAGGAACAATTTAATAATAACGCGCTCATTTTTATTTTGAGCAATAACTCGCTAATTTCTTAATTATATATATATATATATAAAATTTGCCTCTCCGGTTTATTCTTTGATATTAATTGCTCCTTCTAACATAACATTATATATATAACGAGCCCACCTAATACGTGTATTTCAAGGAAGTGCAAATGGGTTGGGATTTCTTAGAAAATATAAATGGGCCTGATTGAGGCGAAATTATTTGTTCACCCAGCCCAGCAAATGGACTGTACATTCTAGAAAACATGGGTTAAATATATGCCACATTTTTGCAGGCTGACATGTGGGCCAATAGGTCGAAGCCTACGCAGGGGTGTTGTCAACTTGGTCAACAAATGATTGTGTCATACACATCCATCAGATTTATATCCAACGGCCGGCATGCACCTTCAATCTCTCGTCTTCTTCCTCCAGCGTCGCCGGGACCGCCTGGTCCGGCCTCCGGCGGCTAGCGGCTCTGCTTAGCACGCATCGCTGCGAAGCGCTACCCCACCGCCGGCCAGGCTATCCCTCCACCCCTCGACACCTCCTGTTATTCTCCATAGACTACAGCCCCACGCCGCAACAGAACCAGTTATAACCCTTCTCCTCCTCTGAATCTGCGACTCCACTGCCGCGTTTTCCCATCTCCGAGTCGTTCCCGTCCGGGGCCTCGGCGTCGTCCACCGCCTCGCTGCGTTCAGTGCGGCGTGGTCAACAAACGAGAGTCATCGGAAGAGGACTGTACGTGGAGAGCCTGATGGCTGGGACCCACGAGGTCCATGGTCGCATGCAAGGAAAGTTCCTCCTTATTAAGCTGAAATAAAATGTTTCCTCCACCTGACAGCTGGGACCCACCGGCTGTATCTTCGCACGGAAGGAAGTGCCTCCTTGTTTTGCGAAAAAAATTATTCATCGCATTGACAGCTGGGACCCGTCAGATTTGGTGACTGACTTGTGGGCCTACTAAGTGGACGTGTACGCACGGCTTTGTCAACTTAATCAACAAATGATTCTAGGAGCTGGACCGTTGGATGTTAATCCAACAGCCGTGCTCCTTCTTCAACCTCTATTCTTGCTCCTGTCTCCCGTGGGCGGCACCGCGGCTGTGCTGCCACGCACCCGAACCAGTGAAGTTTCCCACTCCTCTCCATCTGCGACTCCACTGCCCCATCTTCCCCATCTCCGGGTCGTTCCAGTCTGGGTGCGCTCGGCATGGTGTGGTCAACATGGTCAACAACCGAGAGTCATCGGAAGATGACTGTATGTGAGAGGCTAACAGTGGGGACGCACCACGCCCATGGACGCATGCATGCAACGGAACGCGGCAAGGTCAACGTGGTCAAGGAACGACTTCCATCGGATGTATACTGTACGTGGAGAGTCTCAGCTGGGTCCACGGCCGCAGCAACTAAGTGCCTCCTTATTACGTGGAAAATAATGATTCCTCCAACTAACAGCAGGGACCCACTGGACGGGGCACCGTATTTTGCGAAAAAAACGTTTGCCCCCTGACTGCTGGGACCCACCTGACGGGCCACCGTATTTCATGAAAAAAACGTTCCCCCCGCTGTCAGCTCGGACCCACCGGAAGTGCCTCCGTATTACGCACAAAAAATGAATACTCCCCCGGCTAGCTGGGACCCACCTTGGTGGGAGGCTGACTTGTGGGCCCACTAAGTTGACGGGGACGAAGGGCTTTGTCAACTTAGTCAATATGAACGATTCTAGCTCCAGTGACCGTACGATGTCCATCCAACGGCCGTAGTGCTTCTTCAACTTCTGGTCTTCTTGCTCCAGCCGCCCAAAGCAGCGCCGGTCGTGCCGCATGCTCCTGCCTCCCGTGGCCGGCTGTGCTGCCGCGGAGGCCTCACCGCCCCTACTATTCCCACCGCTGGCAAGGCCCTGCGGCCACGGCATCCTCACACCGCAGCCGAACCAGTGAACCCTCGTACTCCTCTCCGCGCGGGCTTCCACTGCCGCGTCTTCCCCGGCCCCGCGTCGTCCCCTTCCTAGGCCTCGCCGTCGTCCACCGCTATGGTGCTCTCCGCGCGGCGTGGTCAACGTGGTCAAGGAACGACTTCCATCGGAAGAGTACTGTACGTGGAGAGGCTGACAGCTGGGTCCACGGCCACAGCCCAGTTTTTTTGTGATTTGCCAAGTAAGTTGCTTTGTCAGGCCTGTTGGGCTGCAAATCTTTCAAGACGAGGAGAGCTTTCATTCGGCTGGCCGAGAAAATGGTCCATCAGTAATGAGAAATGGGATGTACATTTTTAAAACACATCAAACCGGCAATTAGTTTCAAATATTTTTTTTTTCATTTCAAGATTTTAAATTACATTAATTTTTATGCGTGGAGAATTTGTTGGATTTTATATTGATATACATTTATTTTTAAAATCAGTTTGAATGTGAGTCAAAATTTCGGGATTAAAAACAGTTCGGACCGCACCGAAATATGCAAAATTTCGTATAATTTTTTAACCGTGGCCACAATATGGGCTGTAATGCTAACAAAAATAATATGGGCTCCAAAAAAACCTTAATAATTAGCAAATGGGCTATAAATTATTAGAAATAATGGCAGATGGGTTGTATGCTGTTTTCCACAGATTTGAGGCTTTCCTAAAAAAAGGTTGACGCACAAGCAGTGACTGTTGGATGGCCATCCAACGGCCGTCGTGCTTCTTCAATCTCTGCTCTTCCTGCTCCAGCTGCTCAAACAAGCGCCGGCGGGACTGCCTGCTCCCTCCTCCCCGCGGCTGGCTCTGCTGCCACGCAGGCCTCACCGCCCCACCGTACTCCCATCGCTGGCCTAGCCATCCCTCTACTCACCCACACCTACTGTTATTCTCCGGCGACGGCAGACGAACCAGTAAACCCTCATACAGTCGTACTCCCCTCCGCGTGGGAAACAACTGTCGAGTCTTCCCTGCCTCCATGTCGTTCCCTTCCTAGGCCTCGCTGTCGTCCACCGCCCTGGTGCTCTCGGCGCGGCCTGGTCAACGTGGTCAACGACCGACATGCATCTGAATTGGACTGTACGTGGAGAGGCCGACAGCTGGGTCCACGGCCGCACGCAAGGAAATGCCTCCTTATTACGCGCAAAATAATGATTCCTCCACCTGACATCAGGGACCAACCGAAAGGGCCTATGTATTTCGCGAAAAAAACGTTACCGCCGCTGACAGCTCAGACCCACCAGCTATATCTTCGCACGCAAGGAAGTGCCTCCTTATTACGCACAAAAAAAAGAATACTCCCCCTGTTAGCTGGGACCCAGTATAGTGGCAGGCTGACTTGTGGGCCTACTAAGTTGACGGGGACAGAGGGCTTTGTCAACTTAGTCAATATGCACGATTCTAGCTCCAGTGACCGTACGATGTCCATCCAACGGCCGTAGTGCTTCTTCAACCTCTGGTCTTCTTGCTCCAGCCGCCCAAACCAGCGTCGGTCGTGCCTCGTGCTCCTGCCTCCCGTGGCCGGCTGCGATGCGGCGGAGGCCTCACCGCCCCCTACTACTCCCACCGCTGGCCAGGCCATCCCTCTACTCATCCACACCCCCTGTTATTCTCCGGCGACGGCAGCCTCACACCGCAGCGAACCAGTGAACCCTCGTACTCCTCTACGCATGGGCATCCACTGCCGCGTCTTCCCCGGCTCCGCGTCGTCCCCTTCCTAGGCCTCGCCGTCGTCCATCGCCCTGGTGCTCTCGGCGCGGTGTGGTCAACGTGGTCAAGGAACGGCTTCCGTCGGACGTGGACTGTACGTGGAGAGGCTGACAGCTGGGTCCACGGCCGCAGCAAGGAAGTGCCTCCTTATTACGTGCAAAATAATTATTCCTCCGTCTGACAGTGGGGACCTACCGGACGGGCCACCGTATTTCGCGAAAAAAAGTTTGCCCCTGACTGCTGGGACCCACCAGCTACATCTACGCACGCAAGGAAGTGCGTCCGGGCAAAAAAAAACGATTCGCCCCCCTGACTGCTGGGACCCACCAACTACATCTTCGCAGGCAAGGAAGTGCCTGACAGTCGGGACCCACCTGGTCGAAGCGTACGTAGTGTTGTCATTCTGGTCGCGAACGTGTACGTACATATATACTGGTGGATGTAGAGGCGCGCACGTAGCATGTACACATACGTACAGCGGCCTGGGTGCAAGAAAGAAAATACGGCCACGTATGTGTACATACGGGCGGGGTCTCGAACGCCTACTCGCGCATACGTACGGCCAGGGCTCGTGTACATGGCTGGGTCGGAACAGGGAAACAACGTCGTCGTCGTGCTCATGGGGAGGCAACGGAATGCGTCGTGTTCATGGGGAGGCAACGGAATGCGTCGTGTTCATCGGGAGGCAACGGAACGCGTGGGAGCCAACCGGCTGGGTCGGAATGGAATGCGTGGTCGTGTTCATCGGGAGGGCTTGGACGGAATAGGCGATGGAAACGAGGCCTGGCGTACCGCACAATGGAGGAAACAGACCTCCTACGTTCGGAACGGGGTCCTGTTGATCGGGAGGGGTCTGGCGTACCGCAAAACGGACGAAACGGACCTCCTACGGTCGAAACGGGGGTCCTGTTCATCGGGAGGGGTGTGGCGTACCGCAAAACGGGACTCCAAGGGATACTGTTCATCTCCACCGTCGACCTCCTCTAGCCTCCACAGGCTCCTGTTCATCCAGCCTCCACCGCGCGCTACTCCACCGGCTACTGTTCAACCACCCCTCCATGAGCACCCCTCCACCGTCTACTGTTCATCCAACCCTCCACACCACGGGGTCCTGTTCAACCACCCCTCCACGGGCACCCCTCCACCGTCTACTGTTCATCCAGCCCTCCACCACACCACGGGGTCCTGTTCATCCAGAGGCAACGCCACCGCTCACTGTTCATCCAAACCCCCCCGCAATGCTCACTGTTCATCCCAGAGGCAGCATCGATCGACTTCAGTTAGCAGCAGTAGCGAAGGAATCGCTCGATCGGGTTCAGTTAACAGCCATCGATCGATCGCTCGGGTTCAGTAACGCGTAGCCTGCAGTGCAATCGCTCGGGTTCAGTTAGAGCCCAACGCCTCGCTCGGGTTCAGTTAGAGCCAACGCCTCGCACACACGCGCATACGTGTACGAGAGAAACGCGCATCGCTCGGCCCCCGACCTCCCACCATAACCGGGAACTTCCCGAAATTTTCCTCGCCCTCGCTTCTACCACGGTTTTTCCGTCATGGACGGCCCAAAGAATGTCATGCAGCTGCGTCTCCGGCCCGCCCAGGACGAAAAGCCCATTTTCTGTCATGATTTTTTGTCATAGAAGTAGGAGCCCACCACATCTATGATGATACTGGGTTTTGTCACAATTATCGTCATAGAAGTGTCATATGTATGACATAATTTTTTTCGTTCGGCCCAAAATGTCACGGATGTGTCTTTTTTTGTAGTGAGTAGACGCAACTGTTATAACACCCTGATGCTGAGACCACGCTGTGATAAATTCTCAACTATTATGTGCTCCAATAAACCCAGCCGTTATAACAAAGGGTACAAAAGTACATATAAATTGTGTTACCACTTATTACCACAAGGTTTGGTTACACTGTTTTTATCTGCGTGGCATATCTATCAGTTACTAAATCATAATCTTGACATAGTGATACATCTGATTATCTAAGCAACACCATTCTTCGTAGGAGTTGTTTTCCATCTGCTGCACAACACTGCAATACCAACAATAAGTATAGACGTGCCAACCCAAACAGCCCTTTGTTTGATGCGCTTACATGCTTCTTTCTCATTTCGAAGAGCCTCATTCGACTTCTGAAGCTGACCATTTAGCATATAGTTTTCAGCTACAACACTATCCAGTTCCCGTTTGCACTCCCTAGCTTTTTCCTCAGCATTCTTCTCCTCCTCTATCATCCTTGATAGGGCTTCACAGATCTCATTATCCATCTAAAAATTGCCAACATTCATATAAAGACATTAGGTCTAGGGTTTGTTTTTGGTACTTTAGTTTAGGTACCAGAGTGCTGGACGACACTGTTTTTACCTGAGCCTCCAATATAGGTTGGGCCTTCGAGGGCATTTTCTCTACAATATCTTGTTTTCCGGCGTTGCGTGGGTGGTCTCGCTTCCATACCCACGGCTTCTTAGGACTATATGACAGCCAAAGGCCTTGGCGCGCAGCTCTCGCTTCCTCCTTCCACTGCACATGCAGTTAGTCATATTTTAAGTAGAATTAAAATACAAACTATATAGTTACAATTTAATTGGCCACCCGTGGCATTAGATAGTCTGTAAGTTTGGCAATGGAGGTGTTATATAACACTTGTCTTAATTAAATATAAGTTTGAGTTTTGAGGGGGCAAATTTCGTACTTGCCCAAGTTCAAATAAATTGTCATAAATTTGGAATACCATGCGAAGCCCCTCTTCAGCCTTTGCTCCTACCGAATGTAGACACCAACCATTATCAATCTTACCATAACCATGCAAAATGCAATCTTACCCAAGAGAAACTCGATGTCGGCTCGCTATTGGCATCAACTTTTTTTTGTCTGACGATGGACCAGCTTGTAATTTGGCACCAACCATTAAAATTGCTTGTAATTTAGTGCAATGGCAATAAATCTTGTGCTCAGATCTAGTATGTCAACCTAGAGCCACCTAAAATATGCTCTGTTTTTTAGATTACTATGCTCTTTTTTTCAACATTTTTAGTTTTCTTTCATGTCTAAAAAATCCCTAGTTTGGAAGGGTGCCAATTGCCATTGCCAACTAACCTACGAAATTAATTAAGTGTTGTTGATGTTGTTGAGCACAAGTGCATTGCTTTTTTTTTTCTCAGTTTTCTTTCATGTGTCTAAAAACTTGGCTCTGTTCCAACTATTGCCAACTAACCTACCAAATTAATTAATTTTAGTTGATTATCTTCTGCTGCTTATCAGAGATGGGGGGAGGCCGCCACCGTAGGATACGCTCTGCCACACCGGAGTACGACTTGGAAGGTTTCAAGTTCATCACGATCATACTTGAGAATTCCTCCAAGAGGCAGGTATATAAAAGGAGAGATCTCCCCTTCACCCATCTCTTTACCATAACTCTACTGTTTGCTACATCACTCCTTGACACACATTGCAGAGGCTGCCTGACACTTTTATGGAGATGCTGGACGACCATCGACCAAAGAATGTGAAGCTACGACATGCCAGCAGCGGGCTTCGCAGGCTTTGGGACGTGGAGGTGGTGATCCGGAACGACCACATGTACCTGTTCATGGCTGGGAGCACTTCGTCCGTGCCTATGACCTAAGGCATGGGTACTTCCTTGTCTTCAGGTACAACGGCAACGCCATGCTCACCGTGAAGGTGTTCAACACGACTATGTGCCGCATGTGCTACCAGGACGACGATGATGCTAGTACGCTCTACCTCTTCTTCCTCTCCATTTGGCTTTGTCTCACACTGATTGTTAAAAAAAATTGTTGCATTTGGTCAGGCAATCGAAGCAGCGACAGCGACTCTGGCTACAGCAAAAGCAGCAGCGAGTCTGGCTACAGCGAAAGCAGTAGCGAGGATGATCCGGAATGGAGTGGGGAAGAAGAGGATCAGAGTGGGGATGAGGAGGTGCAGCCTATTCTGTCTGACTATGACCTCGCGATGGTGGTGGCTGACAATGGCCAAGCGATGGTGGTGGCTGACGATGGGCAAGAGATGGTGGTGGCTGAGGATGACCTAGTGATCGTGCTTCCTGAAGATGGCCTCGCGATGGTGGTGGTGCCTGACAATGACCTCGCGATGGTGGTGGCGCCGACGATCCAACAGCCGGACGACATGACCATGCCAATTATGGTAGAAGAGTACATCCCACTGCGTCGCCGCTCTAAGCGCATCAGGATGATGAAGGAGAAGGAGAAGAAGGAGGAGTGAACTATGTCAGGTATGTCAGATCTCCAAAACGATCTATACTTAGCTTTGTTTCCTCTGAAATGACCTAAGTTAGCTCTAATATGCTAAGTTATCTCTAATATGCTTAGTTACCTAGGTTTGCTCAATAATGACATACACTTGGCTTACTTATGTAGAAAATGGCATAATTAGCTTACTTAGGTTTGAAATGGCATAACAATCTTGGTAACCTCATATATGTCATATAGTTAGCTTATTTTCCTCGAAAATGACATAATAAGCCTAAGTAGCTCCAAAATGATCAATTTTACCTAAGTTAGCTCCAAAATGACCTGAGTTAGCCCTAAGTTAGCTCTAAAAATGCTAAGTTAGCTCTAATATGCTTAGTTACCTGGGTTAGCTCAAGAAAGACCTATACTTAGCTTACGTCTGTCAAAAATGGCATAATATGCTTAGTTAACTAAAAAATGGCATAAGTTTACCTAGGTTAGCTCCCAAATGACCAAGTTTACCTAGGTTAGCTCCAATATGATCCATTTTACCTAGGTTAGCTCCAAAATGACCTATTTTCCTAGCTTAGCTCTAAAATGACCTATACACTTAGCATTTTTACCTAGCTTACTTAGAAGAAGAAGATAAAGAAGAGGAGAGGAGAAAAGAAAGAGAAGATAAATTCTTCTTATTCTTCTTCTTCTTCTTCTTCCTTTTATTCTTTTTCTTCTAGCTAGTCTTCTTCTTCTTCTTCTTCTTTTTCTTCTTCTTGTTCTTCTTCTTCTAATTTTCATATTTCCCAATTTGCAGATTTGCTTTAGATGAGGAAGCTAGCATTGATGGAGTGTACTCTTCTCCTTGTGCTTCCTTTTTGTTTATGGAAACTTGTTGGAAACTTCTTTTGGATATATATGTATATATGGATATGTTGTTGGAAACTTCTTTTGGATATGTATGTATATATGGATATGTTGTTGGAAACTTCTTGATGGAAATCATTGTATGTTGGATATGTTGTTGGAAACTTATATGTTTCTTATGTTGTTGGAAACTTATTGTTGGTATGCTTGTTAAAATTCTTTTGAAATGTGTGTGTGTATATATATATATCTGTGAAATTCTGTCAAATTGAATGAATTTAAGAAAAAACAGGGGCTATATAGGCACTTTGCCGTCAGCTGGCAGACGGCAAAGAGCTTTGCCATCAGCCAGCTGACGGCAAAGCTGCCACGTGGCAGCTACCTGTGCAACCTGGGGCCCTATATGGTTTCTTTGCCGTTCGTCAGCAGACCTGAACTTTGCCTCTTTGCCGTCTACCAGCAGACGGCAAAGCACACCGTTAACCCCCTAACAACCATAAGCTACCATGTGTGCCGTCCAGGTCCTTTGCCGTCTGCTGGCGGACAACAAAGACCATTTCATCTTTGCCGTCCGCCAGCAGACGGCAAAGAGCCCTTCGCTGTAGCCTATTCAGCTGGACCTGTTGCCGTCTGCTGACGGACGGCAAAGGCCTTTGTCGTCCACTAGGCGTGCCTTTGCCGTCAGCCATGGCAGACGGAAAAGTTGCTGATTCCTGTAGTGCTTGGCACATTATTTCTATGAAACAATGGATTTGTACAAGGGGATAATTATTTTTGTTGAAACATTTCTGTAATCCGCCTATGTTGTCTCAACATAGCCGGTCCCAAACTCGGGTAAAGGAGGGTTGTGATACGCTTGGCGAGCCAACGTAAAAACTTAGCCACTCTTTTGGAGGCCCTCTCAGCGACGCGCCACATCGGAACCCGGGTGTGGTGGAAAATGGGCAAGGGCCGGGCCATCACCCCCCTGGTGGCGCGCCGTATCTTGATCCTGATACGGTGGCAAGTGAGCGAGGATCGGGTCGTCGCATCCTTAGTGGCGTGCTACATCGGCGCCCGGATGTAGTGGAAAATGACCAAGGGTCTTCACATTTGACTCGACAAGTGCGAAGGGTAAGGAAGCTAGCTGAGCCTAGGAGGATTTGCTTAGGTAGCTGGAACGTAGGATCTCTGATAGGGAAGCTTCGAGAGCTAGTTGGTGCAGCGGTGAGGAGAGGTGTTGGTATCCTTTACGTCCAAGAAACCAAATGGAGGGGTCAGAAGGCGAAGGAGGTGGAGGATACCGGCTTCAAGTTGTGGTACACGGGGACGGCTGCAAACAGAAATGGCATAGGCATCTTGATCAACAAGAGCCTCAAGTATGGAGTGGTAGACGTCAAGTGACATGGGGACCGGATTATCCTGGTCAAGCTGGTAATTGGGGACTTAGTTCTCAATGTTATCAGCGCGTATGCCCCGCAAGTAGGCCACAATAAGAACACCAAGAGGGAGTTCTGGGAAGGCCTGGAAGACATGGTTAGGAGTTTACCGATTGGCGAGAAGCTCTTCATAGGAGGAGATCTCAATGGCCACATGGGTATATCTAACACAGGTTTTGAAGGGGCGCATGGAGGCTTTTGCTATGGCATCAGGAATCAAGAAGGCGAAGATGTCTTAAGCTTTGCTCTAGCCTACGACATGTTTGTAGCTAACACCCTCTTTAGAAAGAGAGAATCACATCTGGTGACTTTTAGTAGTGGCCAACACTCTAGCCAGATTGATTTCATCCTCTCGATAAGAGAAGATAGACGTGTGTGCCTAGAGTATAAGGTGATACCTGGAGAGAGTGTTGTACCTCAGCATAAGATGGTGGTTGCCGACTTCCGCTTTCGGATTCGTGTCCAGCGGGATAAGCGTGCCAAAGTCGCTAGAACAAAGTGGGTGGAAGCTCAAGGGGGAGGTAGCTCAGGCATTCAAGGAGAGGGTCATTAAGGAGGGCCCTCGGGAGGAAGGAGGGGATGCGGACAATGTGTGGATGAAGATGGCGATCGACTTGCATTCGCAGGGTGGCCTCGGAGGAGTTTGGAGTGTCCAAGGGGAGGAGAAGCAAAGTTAAGGATACCTGGTGGTGGAATGATGTTGTCCAGAAGGTGATTAAAGAGAAGAAATATTGCTTCACACGCCTACACCTGGATAGGAGTGCGGTCAACATAGAGAAGTACAAGATGGCGAAGAAGGCCGCAAAGCGAGCTATCTGTGAAGCGAGGGGTGGGGCATATGAGGACCTCTACCAATGATTAGGCATGAAGGAAGGCGAAAGGGACATCTATAAGATGGCCAAGATCCGAGAGAGGAAGACGAGGGATATTGGCTAAGTCAAATGCATCAAGGATGAAGCAGACCAACTCTTGGTGAAGGACGAGGAGATTAAGCATAGATGGCGGTAGTACTTCGATAAGCTGTTCAATGGGGAGAATGAGATTTCTACCATTGAACTGGACGACTCCTTTGATGAGACCAACATGCGTTTTGTGCGGCGAATCCAGGAGTCTGAGGTCAAGGAAGCTTTAAAAAGGATGAAAGGAGGCAAGGAGATGGGCCCTGATTGCATCCCCATTGAGGTGTGGAAAGGCCTCGGGGACATAGCGATAGTATGGCTAACCAAGCTTTTCAACCTCATTTTTCGAGCAAACAAGATGCCAGAAGAATGGAGACGGAGAATATTAGTACCAATCTTCAAGAACAAGTGGGATGTTCAGATTTGTACTAATTACTATGGAATTAAGCCGATGAGCCATAAATGAAGCTATGAGAGAGAGTCATTGAACACCGCTTAAGAAGAATGACAAGCGTGACCAAAAATCAGTTTGGTTTCATGCCTGGGAGGTCGACCATGGAAGCCATTTTCTTGGTACGACAACTTATGGAGAGATATAGGGAGCAAAAGAAGGACTTGCATATGGTGTTCATTGACTTGGAGAAGGCCTATGATAAGATAGCGCAGAATGTCATGTGGTGGGCCTTGGAGAAAGACAAAGTCTCGGCAAAGTACATGGTACGTCTCCATCGTATCTACTTTTCCTAATGATTTTCCTCTTGTTTTGGACTCTAACTTGCATGATTTGAATGAAACTAACCCGGATTGACGCCATTTTCAGTAGAACTACCACGGTGTTGTTTTTGTGCAGAAATAAAAGTTCTCAGATTGGAACAAAACTTTGCGAGGATTTTTTATATAAATAAATAAAAATACTGGAGCGAAGAACCACCGGAGGGCCCCCCTGGGTGAGCACAACCCACCAGGGCGCCCCCCCTCCAGGCGCGCCCAGGTGGGTTATGCCCACCTGGTGGCCCCGCAGGTCCTAGCTCCAACGCTATAAGATCCTATTTTTGGAGAAAAAAATCAGGGAGGAAGAATTATCTCGTTTCACGATACGGAGCCTCCATCACCTCCCGTTATTTATCGGAAGGCCAGATCTGGAGTCCGTTTGGGGCTCCAGAGAGGGGAACCTTCGGTCTTCGTCATCACCAACCTTCCTCCATCACCAATTCCATGATGCTCTCCACCGGGAGTGAGTAATTCCTTCGTAGGCTCGCTGGTCGGTGAGGAGTTTTATGAGATTCATCATGTAATCGAGTTAGTGTTGTTAGGGCTTGATCCCTAGTATCCACTATGTTTTGAGATTGATGTTGTTATGACTTTGCTATGCTTAATGCTTGACACTTTGGGCCCGGGTGCCATGAATTCAGATATGAACCATTTATGTTATCACCATTATATCTATGTTCTAGATCCGATCTTGCAAGTCATAGTCACCTATTACGTGTTATGATCCGTAAACGCTGTAGTGACAATATGCGGGATACTTTCCGGTGATGACCGTAATTTGAGGAGTTCATGTATTCACTATGTGCTAATGCTTTTTTCCGGTACTCTATTAAAAGGAGGCCTTAATATCCCTTAGTTTCCTTATGGACCCCGTTGCCATGGGAGGGTAGGACAAAAGATGTAATACAAGTTCTTTTCATATGCACGTATGACTATTTCCGGAATGCATGCCTACATTATATTTATGAACTGGAGCTAGTCCCATATCGCCCTAGGTTGTAATTGTCACATGATGAATATCATCCAACAAATCGCCGATCCAATGCCTACGATTTTCCTATATATAGATCTTGCTAAGTTACTACTGTTCTTGTTACTATTGTCCCAACTACAAAACTATTACTATCACTGTTACCGTTACTCTTGCTGCTACCACTACTATCAAAGCCATCATATTACTGTGCTATTGATCACGTTGCTACAGATAATTAATCTCCTGGTGTGATTGAATTGACAACTCAATTGCTAATACTTGCAAATATTCTTTGGCTCCCCTTGTGTCGAATCTATAAATTTGGGTTGAATACTCTACCCTCAAAAATTGTTGCGATCCCCTATACTTGTGGGTTATCAAGACCTTTTTCTGGCGGCGTTGCCGGGGAGCATAGCTATATTTGTTGAGTCACTTGGGATTATTATCAAATTATTACTATGAAGAATCTGAAGGATGCTAAGACTAAGATTTTCCCTCTAAGACGAGGGGAGGGAAGGAACTCCCATGTAGCTCTGCACTTGATTCACCTTCTGTTATAAGTAGACTTGCAACACCACCACATGCTATTAATCCTGATATGTCGCAAGTTATTGATGATGCTACTTCTGCTATGAATGATATTTATGATGATGCTAGTACCTTGCTTGATGATAATGTGCCACTAGGTGAATTTCTTGATGAACAACTTGCTAGAACTAAAGCTTTTGAGAATGTTGAAACTGATGAAGAGCTTGGAACTGAAAATCTTGAAACACCTATTAGAACTAGCCCTCCTAGATACGAATTGCCAAAGGTACCGGAAGGTTATGTTATGGATGAGGAGGCAACTAGGGATATTCTTGCTTCTAAGGATAGAGATGATCTAGAAAAAATATTATGCAAGTATAAAGAAAAGACTTTGAATGCTAAAATGAAATGTGATCCTCAGTTTGCTACTTCACCTATCTTTGTTGACGATAAGGATTATGAATTCTCTGTCGACCCAGAGTTGATTACTTTGGTCGAATCTGATCCTTTCCATGGTTATGAAACTGAAACTGTTGTGGCACATCTTACTAAGTTGAATGACACAACCACCCTTTTTTCTCATGATGAGAAAATTCGCTATTATTATATTCTCAAATTATTTCTGTTCTCATTAAAGGGTGATGCTAAATCTTGGTACAATATGATACGTCTCCAACGTATCTATAATTTTTGATTGTTCCATGCTGTTTTATTATCAATCTTGGGTGTTTTATAATCATTTTATATCATTTTTTGGTACTAACCTATTGACATAGTGCCAAGTGCCAGTTGCTGTTTTTCCATGTTTTTTACACCGCAGGAAATCAATATCAGACGGAGTCCAAATGCCACAAAACTTCACGATGATTTTTTATGGGCTAGAAGCAAGAAGTTGGCCCTGGTTGCAACTAGGGGGAGTCGCGAGGAGGGGACAACCCACCAGGGCGCGCCAGGAGGCCCTGGCGCGCCCTGGTGGTTGTGCCCACCTCGGGTACCCCCCGGACCGCCTCTTTGCTCTATAAATACCCCAAAAATCAAAGAACCCTAGGGGATTCGACGAAGTATTCATCCAGCCACCGCAGAGTCCAGAACCACCAGATCCAATCTAGACACCATCACGGAGGGGTTCACCACTTCCATTGGTGCCTCTCCGATAATGCGTGAGTAGTTCTTTGTAGACCTTCGGGGCCATAGTTAGTAGCTAGATGGCTTCGTCTCTCTCGCTGAATTCTCAATACAATGGTCTCTTGGAGATCCATATGATGTAACTCTTTTTGCGGTGTGTTTGTTGGGATCTGATGAACTTCGAGTTTATGATCAGTTATATCTTTTTATATCCATGAAAGTTATTTGAGTTTCTATGATCTCTTATATGCATGATCTCTTATAGCCTCGTATTTCTTCTCTGATATTTCGATTTTGTTTGGCCAACTTGATCTATTTATCTTGCAATGGGAAGAGGTGCCTGGTAGTGGGTTCGATCTTACGGTGCTTGATCCCAGTGACAGAAAGGGAACTGACACGTATGTATCGTTGCTACTAAGGATAAAAAGATGGGATCTATATCTACCGCCATAGATAAACAAATCTTGTCTACATCATGTCATCGTTCTTATTGCATTACTCCGTTTTTCCATGAACTTAATACACTAGATGCATGCTGGATAGTGGTCGATGTGTGGAGTAATAGTTGTAGATGCAGGCAGGTGTCAGTCTACTAATCTTGGACGTGATGCCTATGTAATGATCACTGCCTAGATATCATCATAATTATTTGAAGTTCTATCAATTGCCCAACAGTAATTTGTTTACCCACCGTTTGCTATTTTTCTCGAGAAAACCAGTTCTAAAACCTACGGCCCCCGGGTCTTCTTTCTCATATATTTGCTTTGCGATCTATTTTGTTTGAACTTTTTATTCAGATCTACTAAACCAAAAATACAAAAATACTTTGCTGCACTTTATTTTATTTGCAATCTATTATTTCAATCTATTACAACTTTCTCCCGTCAACACGCAATTTCTGGCGCCGTTACCCGAAAGGGATTGACAACCCCTTTAACACGTCGGGTTGCGAGGTGTTGTTATTTGTGTGCAGTGGCTGTTTACGTAGTGTTGCTTGGTTCTCCTACTGGTTCGATAACCTTTGTTTCATATCTGAGGGAAATACCTACCGCCGCTGTGCTGCATCATCCCTTCCTCTTTGGGGAAATACCGACGTAGCTTCAAGCGACATCAAAAGGAATTTCTGGCGCCGTTGCCGGGGAGGATCTTCAACATATACCAGGTTCCTAATCACAAATCTCATCTCCTCGCAATTTACATTATTTTCCATTTTCCTCTCCCCCACTTCACAAATTTTTTTTGTTTTATTCGCCTTATTTTCCGTTCGCCTTTTTCTCGTCATATCTCTTGTTTGCTATCTCTACTTGTGTTACCATGTGCCTTCTATTTGCTTGCATCTTTGCTTGCTAAAAATCTATTGATATGGATCCCCATCCACTTGCTAATCTTTGTAAAAGATCCAATCATGATGAACCAATTTCTAGTGAGTTGAGTGCACTAGATTATCTTTATGAAGTTTTGCTTGAGATTCGTGAATCTGAATATTGTGATGAAGAAATTTATGAAGTGATTCATGATAGCTCCTTGAATGAAAAACATGATTGCAATGATTTTACTATAAATTATATTAATGTCAATTGTGCTAGTGATATGCAAAACCCCAAGCTTGGGGATGCTTGTTTTGTTATGTCCACTACTTATTGCAATGATCATGATTGGGGTGATAATGATTCTTATGATCTTGAAAATTTACGTAAACCTCATGATGAATATGCTTGTGATAATATTAAAAGTGGACTTGGAAGAGAGTCAACTTTAGGTAAAAATAATCCCACATATTTGGAGAGTGTTCAATCTTATGAAATTTTTGATGAAAGTGGGCTTGGAGAGGTTATGACTTTATTTGATGATAATCCCACTAATTTGGAAGGGTGTCAACTTTGCATGCATGTGGATCATATAGAGAATATGTTATGTGATAGCTATATTGTTGAATCTGAATATGATCCCAAATATAATTATTATGAGAGAGGGAAATATGGTTGTAGAAATTTTCATGTTACTAAATTACCTCTCTTCATGTTGAGATTGCTATTGTTTCTTTCTTCTCCTATGCATATGTTAGATAATTCTTGTCTTGATAATTTGTTTGCTTATAAAGTTCCTATGCATAGGAAGTATGTTATACTTAAATATGTTGGTCACATGTTTTATGATGCTCTCTTTGTGCTTCAAATCTCATCTTTCATGTGAGCATCAATAAAATCTTATGCCTAGCTAAGGGCGTGAAACTATAGCGCTTGTTGGGAGGCAACCCAATAAATAAAATTTATTTTTGCTTTTGGCTTTCTGTTCTTGTGTGTTTACACAATTATGATGCTGGTATGATTGAGTTTTTTTATGTTTTAATTAGTGTTTGTGCTAAGTAAAGCCTATAGGATCTTCTTGGGTGATAGTTGTTTGATCTTGCTAAAAAAGACAGAAACTTTGTGCTCACGAGAACAATTGTTAAAAATCACCAGAACATGATAAAATGCCAATTCTTTTTGAAGAATATTAATATACAAATTACCCAGGTCGTCCTATTTTTTCAGAATTTTTGGAGTTACAGAAGTATTCGCAAAAGTCAGATTACTACAGACTGTTCTGTTTTGACAGATTCTGTTTTGTTTGTGTTGTGTGCTTATTTTGATAGCTCTATGGTTTTCTTTGATGAGTTTTTGCCATAGAAAAGTTGGAATACAATAGATATAATACAAAAAAAATATGAATTGGTTTGATACAGTACTTATGGTAGTGATTTGCTTTCTTATACTAACGGATCTCACGAAGGTTTTGTTGAGTTTTGTGTGATTGAAGTTTTCAAGTTTTGGGTTATCTTACGATGGATGAAGGAAGGATGAAAGAACCTAAGCTTGGGGATGCCCCGGCATCCCAAGCTATTATCCAAAAATGAGCAACCAACTAAGCTTGGGGATGCCCCCGAGTGGCATCCCCGCTTTCTTCCAACGACCATCGGTATTTTACTCGAGACTATATTTTTATTAGTCACATGATATGTGTTTTGCTTGGAGCGTCTTGTATGATATGTGTCTTTGCTTGTTTTATTTTGTGTTTTAAGTCATCAATACTTGCTGGACACACCTATTTGAGAGAGCCAAAATTATATCATGACTTGTTAGAATTGCTCTCTGTGCTTCACTTAAATCTCTTATGAGCTAGGACTTGCTCTAGTGCTTCACTTATATCTTCTTGAGCACGGTGTGCTTTGTTATCTTTGAAGAAATGCTCTCTTGCTTCACCTAGATTTATTTGAGAGTTAGTGAAATTTTGAAGAAATTCTCTCTTGCTTCACTTAAATTATTTTGAGAGAAATAAAATTTGTTATGCTCATGATCTTCACTTATATTTGTTCGAGCTTATGAAAAGCAACACATGAAAGTTAGTATCAAAGTGATAGATATCCAAGAAGGATAAAAGTAAAAGAATGTCATGAAGATCATTGGACAAAATAAACTTGATTCTTAGTAATAGTTTTGAGATATGATGATGTGATATGTGAGTGATGTTGATGAGTAATTGTGCTCTAGTAAGAATATTGGTGTTAAGGTTTGTGATTCCCTACTTGTGGTGCATCATTCGGTGTTAATTATGCTTAATTCTTGCTTATGAGATTATTCGTTTCTTGGTTGGTCGCTTCTCAATCTTTTTGCTAGCCTTCATTTTGCACTAAGTATGACCTCTACTTGTGCATCCAAAATCCTTTAAACCAGTTTTGCCACATGAGTCCACTATATCTACCTATATGCGGTATCCTTTTGCCGTTCTAAGAAAATTTGCATGTGCCATCTCTAATTTTCAAAATAAAATTCTCTTTTGTGTGTTTGTTTCGCTCGCGGAACGGTAACGGGTGGCTAATATTTTCCATGCTGGATGTGTTATTCCCACGATGAGTGTTTATTCACTTGTCATTGCACGAGAGTAAGGCAAAGGTTTTAGGGATGCCCAGTCCCAAAATGCAAAAATGAATTTACTTTAAGATGTCAAATAATAAATTCCTTGGAAAGTGTTGGTATAGAGGGCAGCCGTGGACACGACTAGCCATGGAAAGTGAAAGTATGGTGGAAAAAGGAATGAACTTTATTTTCTGTTTGGGAACCGCCTATGGCATATCTAGCATGGAAAGTGTTCGTAGCTCTACATCGTTTTCGTTAGTGGGATGGATACACCTCCCAAAATGTTTTTATCTCAAATTTTTTGCTTTGAGCTCTGGCACCTCTACAAATCCCTACTTCCCTCTGCGAAGGGCCTTTCTTTTACCTTATGCAATTTTTATTTTGAATTTGAGTCTCCATCTTCTCTTATAAAAGCACCAACTAGGAGGAAATATGATCATACTTAAGTATTGGGTGTAGCTAATATTTGAGTGTGTTTCATGAATGGGTCAATGTTTGAGCATGATGGGCTAGGGATAACTTATTTTAGCGTTGATATTTCGAAAGACATGGTTGCTTGTTGATATGCTTGAGTATCTAAATTATTATGTCAAAACTAGACTATTGCTTTGAATCACATAAAAGTCCAAATGTCGATGCTATAAAGAAAAGAATATGATATGACTTGATGAACAACACTCCACATCAAAAATTCTGTTTTTATCACTTACCTACTCGAGGACGAGCAGGAGTTAAGCTTGGGGATACTGATACGTCTCCAACGTATCTATAATTTTTGATTGTTCCATGCTGTTTTATTATCAATCTTAGATGTTTTATAATCATTTTATAGTCATTTTATATTATTTTTTGGTACTAACCTATTGACATAGTGCCAAGTGCCAGTTGCTATTTTTCCATGTTTTTTACATCGCAGGAAATCAATATCAGACGGAGTCCAAATGCCACGAAACTTCACGATGATTTTTATGGGCCAGAAGGAAGAAGTTGGGTCTTGGTTGCACCTGGGGGGGTGGTCCCGAGGAGGGGACAACCCACCAGGGCGCGCCAGGAGGCTCTAGTGCGCCCTGGTGGGTTGTGCCCACCTCGGGTACCCCCGGATCGCCTCTTTGCTCTATAAATACCCCAAAAATCCCAGAACCCTAGGGGGTCGATGAAATATTCATCCAGCCGCCGCAGAGTCCAGAACCACCAGATCCAATCTAGACACCATCACGGAGGGGTTCACCACTTCCATTGGTGCCTCTCCGATGATGCGTGAGTAGTTCTTTGTAGACCTTCGGGTCCGTAGTTAGTAAATAGATGGCTTCCTCTCTCTCGCTGAATTCTCAATGCAATGGTCTCTTGGAGATCCATATGATGTAACTCTTTTTGCGGTGTGTTTGTTGCGATCTGATGAACTTCGAGTTTATGATCAGTTATATCTTTTTATATCCATGAAAGTTATTTGAGTTTCTTTGATCTCTTATATGCATGATCTCTTATAGCCTCGTATTTCTTCTATGATATTTGGATTTTGTTTGGCCAACTTGATCTATTTATCTTGCAATGGGAAGAGGTGCCTGGTAGTAGGTTCGATCTTACGGTGCTTGATCCGAGTGACAGAAAGGGAACCGACACGTATGTATCGTTGCTACTAAGGATAAAAAGATGGGATCTATATCTACCGCCATAGATAAACGGATCTTGTCTACATCATGTCATCATTCTTATTGCATTACTCCGTTTTTCCATGAACTATGTACACTAGATGCATGTTGGATAGCGGTCAATGTGTGGAGTAATAGTAGTAGATGTAGGCAGGAGTCGGTCTACTAATCTTGGACGTGATGCTTATGTAATGATCATTGCCTGGATATCGTCATAATTATTTGAAGTTCTATCAATTTCCCAACAGTAATTTGTTTACCCACCGTTTGCAATTTTTCTCGAGAGAAGCCACTAGTGAAACCTACGGCCCCCGGGTCATCTTTCTCATATATTTGCTTTGCGATCTATTTTATTTGCACTTTTTATTTAGATCTACTAAACCAAAAATACAAAAATACTTTGCTGCACTTTATTTTATCTGCGATCTATTATTTCAATCTATTACAACTTTCTCCCGTCAACACGCAATTTCTGGCGCCGTTGCCCGAAAGGGACTGACAACCCCTTTAACACGTCGGGTTGCGAGGTGTTGTTATTTGTGTGCAGGTGCTGTTTACGTTGTGTTGCTTGGTTCTCCTACTGGTTCGATAACCTTGGTTTCATATCTAAGGGAAATACCTACCGCCGCTGTGCTGAATCATCCCATCCTCTTTGGGGAAATACCGACATAGGTTCAAGCGACATCACAATAGTCTTGCTCCTGGTTGTGTGCGTAGTCCCCAGGACATGATTTATTACTTCTCTGAAAAATATTTCCCTGCTCATAAGAAACAATGTGCCTTACAGGAAATATTTAACTTTGTGCAAATTGAAGAAGAGAGTCTCCCACAAACTTGGGGGAGGCTTCTCCAATTGCTTAATGCTTTGCCGGATCATCCTCTTAAGAAAAATAAAATACTCGATATCCTTTATAACAGACTAATCGATGCTTCTAGGGACTTCCTAGATAGTTGTGCTGGTTATGTTTTCGGGGAACAGACTATTGGGCAAGCTGAAGAATTATTGAATACATATTGAAAAATTATGATGATTGGACTCTTCCTGAACCACCGCCTAAACCCACTCCGAAGAAGAGGGGTATCTTATATCTCAGTCCTGAAGATATGCAAGAGGCAAAGAAATCTATGAGAGAAAAGGGTATTAAAGCCGAGGATGTCAAAAATTTACCTCCTATATAAGAAATACATGGGCTTGATACACCAGCACCACCTAAGGTGGTAGAGGTAAATTCTCAAATGAAATTCAATGATAATGATAATCCTCACAATATGCACCCTAGCCAATGCATTTATGAGTTTGAAAATTACATTAGAAAGCAAGATCACTTCAATGCAAATGTTATGAAACAATTGAAATACAATTCTGATATGATTGCTTGCTTGAGTGACTTATTATTTAGAATCTCGAATGATGTTAGAGGTGTGGGGAAGCATGCTTCTATGGTTCAATGTCAGTTAGAGCAAGTTGCTAAATCACAAAGAGAGTTGTTAGATGAAATGAAATGAATAATAATATCAATGATCATGTTGTTAGAGTAATGACTAGAGGAGGTAGGATGACTCAGGAACCACTTTATCCCGAGGGACACCCAAAAAGAATTGAACAAGACTCTCAAAGGGTTAACACTGATGCACATAGTCCTTCTAAAAATAAAAACAAGAAGAAAAATGATAGGACTTTGCATGCCTCTAGTGAACCTAAAGTAGAAAAACCTCCTGATAATGATAATGAAGTTTCTATCTCTGATGCTGAAACTCAATCTGGTAGTAAACACTCACCTTCTGATAATGAAAAAGATAATAATGATGAGGTTTGTGAAGATACTCAAACAAATAATAAAGAACCAGACAATGATGTTGAGATAGAACCAATAGTTGATCTTGATAACCCACAACTCAAGAATAAAAGATATGATAAAAGAGACTTTGTTGCAAGAAAACACGGTAAGGAAAGATAACCATGCACTACTGGAATCAGGATCTTTGCCGTCAGCTAGTTCTTTGCCGTCCGCTAGCCGACGGCAAAGGAGGTCTTTGCCATCAGCATACAGAAAGCTGACGGCAAAGAAAGAGCGGCCGTCAAAGAGTGTGTTTCCCGTCAGCCAGCTCTTTGCCGTCTGCTAGCTGACGGCATAGAAGCTTGGCCATCTGCTAGCAGACGACAAAGAGGGAGGGTGGCCCACTAGTGAGAACCACCTAACGGCCAATTTCTTTGCTGTCTGAGCTTCTTTGCCGTCCGCGAGCAGACGACAAAGAGAATAGCCAACCTAACGGCCGTTTCCCCCTGGTCCCACCCGACTAGCTATGCTCTTTGCTGTTTGCTAGTAGACGACAAAGAAATTAAACCTAACTAAAAAACGGTCGGCCCCGCGCTCCGCGCCCCACCCCTCTCTCCCTCACCTCACCCGCGCCACCCCGACGCCCCCGACGCCGTCGATCCCCCGCCGCCCGCGCCATCCCGATGCCCTCGCCACCCGTGCCACCCCGACGCCCCCGCCGCCCCGACACCCTCGCTGCCCCGCTGCCCCGACGCCCTCGCCACCCCGACGCCCTCCCCGCCCACGCCACCCCGACGTCCTCGCCGCCCCGGCGTGCCCGCCGGCCCAGCGCCCGCTGCCTTGACAACCAGGCACCCCGCCGTCCCGACGCCCTAGCCTCCCCGGTGCCCCGCCGACCCACTCCGGTGAGCCCCCCCTATTTTTTTGTTTTTTTCTACTGCTAGTAATTAGGTTAGTTAGTATTGTTAGTTTCTTTTTTCTACTGCTACTAATTAGGTTAGTTAGTACTGTTAGTTAGGTTAGTTTGATTTTCTAGGTTAGTTAGGTTAATTATCTTTAGACTAGGTTAGTTAGGTTAGTTTCAAGGTTAGTTAGGTTAATTAGTTTGTAGGTTAGTTCTGTTAACCAGTGATGAAAAAACTAAAAATAACGAGACCCTTTGCAATTCCTGTTGTACTGGATGATATAGACAATTCGGTTTAGAGAAGGCTTTATTTTTGCGGGCTATTTTCTTGCATGCGACATGGAGTGTTGTGTCGAGTAACAACTCCTGAAAATGTGTGCTAGGATGGACACAATTGTTATCGGGTTGCTCTCCTAGTCCTAGTAGAATAGAAGTATATAATTACCATATCTAGTTTTAGTTTTACTAATTACTACTCCTAGAAAACAACCATGTAAATGATTAGGATTAGGATGCATATGCATCCCTTTTCTTTTGTTTCTTGAAAGTCAGAAAAGAAAAAGAAAAGGCAGGTTTAGTCATCATTTGTCAATTAGTTGGCTAATGGTTTCTAGAATTATTTGACCATGGGCATGGACAGGTAGCAACTAGGAAAGGTAGAATTTTGCATAAAGGGGAGGTGGTGATTAAACCCATAAAAGTGAGGCAGTACAATGGAGGGACCCAAAGGGTGCTTCCCACTAACAAGGAATTTCACTCCACTCAAACATAGCTAATGGCTAATAATTAGTGGCAGGGTGATCTTAAGCACCTAGCTCCTGCTTGCTGGGACCTGACAATGCTGCGATATTTATCTTTCTGAAGAAAAAACATTCTTATTTAAATTTGACTTCACACAAAGAAAGAATCCCTTTAGTTTAATTTGTTTCCTTGGAACAACATTCGACAGTATCTGAAGTACACCCAAAATGAGTATATCATCATAAGAAATAAATGTCCTCTAATTAATTAGAGAACATGGCTAATATCTTGGTCTAATCAGCTAGAATTTTTTAACTCTTTTATAGCTTGTCTATGCAAATACTAGTAGTTTAGACTGCCCTAACAAGTGCTTTAGGCTTGCTTGGCTTAACTGAAGAGTTCGTATAATCAGAAAAGTCTAGTTCCTCCCTATGGGAGGCCTAATCTTCCAAGATATCTGAATGACAATAGACTAAAGGTGTTTGATTGCTCCCTGACTATAGCACCAGAAAAGCTCCTGTCTGCTAGGACTACATCGGTATTTCCGCAAAGAGGAAGGGATGATGTAGCACAGCGAAGGTAGGTATTTCCCTCAGTGAAGAAACCAAGGTTATCGAACTAGTAGGAGAACCAAGTAACACAACATAAACAACACCTGCACACAAATAACAACACCTCGCAACCTGACGTATTAAAGGGGTTGTCAATCCCTTTTGGGTAACGATGCCAGAAATTTGTAATAGATTGAAATAATAGATCGCAAATAAAATAAAGTGCAACAAAGTATTTTTTGTATTTTTGGTTTAATAGATCTGAATAAAAATGCAAAGGAAAAGTAGATCGCAAGCAAATATATGAGAAAGAAGACCCGGGGGCCGTAGGTTTCACTAGTGGCTTCTCTCGAGAAAAAATAGCAAACAGTGGGTAAACCAATTACTGTTGGGCAATTGATAGAACTTCAAACAATTATGACGATATCCAGGCAATGATCATTACATAGGCAGCACATCCAAGAATAGTAGACCGACTCCTGCCTGCATCTACTACTATTACTCCACACATCGACCGCTATCCAGCATGCATCTAGTGTATTAATTTCATGGAAAAATGGAGTAATGCAATAAGAACGATGACATGATGTAGACAAGATCCGTTTATCTATTGCATAGATATAGATCCCATCTTTTTATCCTTAGTAGCAACGATACATACGTGTCGGTTCCCTTTCTGTCACTGGGATCAAGCACCATAAGATCGAACCCACTACCGGGCATCTCTTCCCATTGCAAGATAAATAGATCAAGTTGGCCAAACAAGACCCAAATATCGGGGAAGAAATACGAGTCTATAAGAGATCATGCATATAAGAGATCAAAGAAACTCAAATAACTTTCATGGATATAAAAAGATATAACTGATCATAAACTCGAAGTTCATCAGATCCCAACAAACACACGCAAAAGAGTTACATCTTATGGATCTCCAAGAGACCATTGTATTGAGAATTCAGCGAGAGAGAGAAAGCCATCTAGCTACTAACTATGGACCCGAAGGTCTACAAAGAACTACGCATGCATCATCGGAGAGGCACCAATGGAGGTGGTGAACCCCATCCGAGATGGTGTCTAGATTGGATCTGGTGGTTCTGGACTCTGCGGCGGCTGGATGAATATTTCGTCGACTCCCCTAGGGTTTTTGGAATATTGGGGTATTTATAGAGCAAAGAGGCGGTCCGGGGGCACCCGAGGTGGGCACATCCCACCACGGTGCGCCTAGGCCTCCTGGCGCGCCCTGGTGGGTTGTCTCCTCCTCGGGACTCCCCCCAGGTGCCACCAGGGCCCAACTTCTTCCTTTTGGTCCATAAAAAATCATTGTGAAGTTTCGTTGCATTTGGACTCCGTCTGATATTGGTTTCCCGCGACGTAAAAAACATGAAAAAAAATAGCAACTGGCACTATGTCAATAGGTTAGTACCAAAAAATATAAAATGACTGTAAAATGATTATAAAACATCCAAGATTGATAATAAAATAGCATGGAACAATCAAAAATTATAGATATGTTGGAGACGTATCAGCATCCCCAAGCTTAACTCCTGCTCGTCCTCGAGTAGGTAAGTGATAAAAACAGAATTTTTGATGTGGAGTGCTGTTTATCATGTCATATCATATTCTTTTCTTTATAGCATGGAAATTTGTACTTTTATGTGATTCAAAGAAAGAGTCTAGTTTTGACATAATAATTTAGATACTCAAGCATATCAACAAGCAACCTTGTCTTTCAAAATATCAACGCCAAAAGAAGTTATCCCTAGCCCATCATGCTCAAACATTGATCCATTCATGAAACACACTCGAATATTAGCTACACCCAATACTTAAGTACGATCATATTGCCTCGTAGTTCTTTCTTTTATAAGAGAAGTTGGAGACTCAAATTCAAAAATAAAAAATGCATAAAGTAAAAGAAAGGCCCTTCGCAGAGGGAAGTAGGGATTTGTAGAGGTGCCAGAGCTCAAAGCGAAAAAATAATTAGAGATAAATTTTTTTTGGGAGGTGTATCCATCCCACTAACGAAAACGATGTAGAGCTACAAACACTTTCCATGCTAGATATGCCATAGGCGGTACCCAAACAGAAAATAAAGTTTATTCCTTTTTCCACCATACTTTCACTTTCCATGGCTAACCGTATCCACGGGTGCCTTCCAGACCAACACTTTCCAAGGAATTTATTATTTGACAACATAAAGTAAATTCATTTTTGCATTTCGGGACTGGGCATACCTAAAACCTTTGCCTTACTCTCGTGCAATGACAAGTGAATAGACACTCATCGTGAGAATAACACATCCAGCATGGAAAATATTAGCCACCCGTTACCGTTCCGTGAGCGAAACAAACACACAAAAGCGAAGTTTATTTTGAAAATTAGAGATGGCACATGAAAATTTGCTTAGAACGGCAAAAGAATACCGCATATAGGTAGATATAGTGGACTCATGTGGCAAAACTGGTTTAAAGGATTTTGGATGCACAAGTAGAGGTCATACTTAGTGCAAAATGAAGGCTAGCAAAAAGATTGAGAAGCGACCAACGAAGAAACAAATAATTTCATAAGCAAGCATTAAGCATAATTAACTCCGAATAATGCACCACAAGTAGGATATAATTTCCATTGCATGATTATTGACTTTTGTGCATGCATAGGGAATCACAAACCTTAACACCAATATTCTTACTAGACCACAATTACTCATCAACATAACTCACATATCACATCATCATATCTCAAAACTATTACTAAGAATCAAGTTTATTTTGTCCAATGATCTTCATGACATTTTTTACTTTATCCTTCTTGGATATCTATCACTTTGTGACTAATTATCATGTGTTGCTTTTAATAAGCTCAAACAAATATAAGTGAAGATCATGAGCATAACAAATTTTCTTTCTCTCAAAATAATTTAAGTGAAGCAAGAGAGAATTTCTTCAAAATTTTACTAACTCTCAAATAAATCTTAGTGAAGCAAGAGAGAATTTCTTCAAAAATAACAAAGCACACCGTGCTCAAAATGATATAAGTGAAGCACTAGAGCAAGTCCTAGCTCATAAAAGATTTAAGTGAAGCACAGAGAGAAATTCTAACAAGTCATGATATAACTTTGGCTCTCTCAAATAGGTGTGTCCAAAAAGGATTGATGACTTTAAACACAAAATAAAACAATGCAAAGACACATATCATACAAGATGCTCCAAGCAAAACACTTATCATGTGACAAATAAAAATATAGCCTCGAGTAAAATACCGATGGTCGTTAGAAGAAAGAGGGGATGCCACTCGGGGGCATCCCCAAGCTTAGTTGGTTGCTCATTCTTTGATAATAGCTTGGGATGCCGGGGAATCCCCAAGCTTAGGCTCTTCTATCCTTCTTTCATCCATCGTAAGATAACCCAAAACTTGAAAACTTCAATCACACAAAACTCAACAAAACCTTTGTGAGATCCGTTAATAAAAGAAAGCAAACCACTACTATAAGTGCTGCATCAAACTAATTCATTTTTTTATTATATCTACTGTATTCCAACTTTTATATGGCAAAAAAATCATTAAAGAAAACCATAGAGCCATCAAAATAAGCATACAACACAAAGAAAACAGAATCTGTCAAAACAGAACAGTCTGTAGTAATGTGGAACTTTCGAATACTTCTGTAACTCCAAAAATTCTGAAAAAATAGGGAGACCTGGGTAATTTGTATATTAATCTTCTGCAAAACGAATTGGCATTTTATCACGTTCTGGTGATTTTTAACAATTGTTTTCGTGAGCACAAAGTTTCTGTCTTTTTCAGCAAGATCAAACAACTATCACCCAAGAAGATCCTATAGGCTTTACTTGGCACAAACACTAACTAAAACATAAAAAACACAATCATACCAGTAGCATAATTGTGTAAACACTCAAGAACAGAAAGCAAAAAGCTAAAATAAAATTTATTCATTGGGTTGCCTCCCAACAAGCGTTATAGGTTTACACCCTTAGCTAGGCGTAAGGCAAGGATCTAAGTATTGTCATATTTGGTTCGAGATCCATAAGATGCCCTCATGATTGATTCATTAGGTGGCATGATTTTTGTTCTAGGAAAGTGTTCCATCCCCTTCATCAAGGGAAATTGGAACTTAATATTGCCTTCTTTCATATCAATCACGACACCGATAGTGCGTAAAAACGGTCTACCAAGAATAATAGGACAAGACGGATTGCAATCAATATCAAGAACAATAAAATATATGGGAACATAATTCCTATTTGCAACAATAAGAACATCATTAATTCTTCCCATAGGCTTTTTAATAGTAGAATCCGCCAAGTGCAAATTCAAAGAACATTCTTCAAGATTAGTAAGACCAAGCACATCACATAAAGATTTCAAAATTGTAGAAACACTAGCACCCAAGTCACACAAAGCAAAAAACTTATAATTTTTAAGTTTGATAGTAGGTTCTCATTCATCATGCAATTTTCTAGGAATTGAAACTTCTAATTCCAATTTTTCTTCCAAAGCTTTCAACATTGCATCAACAATATGTTTAGTAAAAGCTTTGTTTTGTTCATAAGCATGGGGTGAATTTAGCATGGATTGCAACAAAGAAATACAATCAATCAAAGAGCAACTATCGTAATTAAAGTCTTTGTAATCCAAAGTAGTGGGTGCATCACTAACTAAAGTTTTGACCTCTCCAAACCCACTTTCATCAAATTTCTCAACAAGATTTTCACCCTCCAAAATATGGGGATGCCTTCTACCTAAAGTTGACTCTTGTCCAGTCCCTTTTTCATCAATCTTATCTTTACTAAACAGGGAATCAATAGAAGAAACACCAATCATTTTAAGATCTTCATCACTTTTATCTTCTAACGAGATTGGTTTGGCAGCCATTTGATTTACTAAGGTAGCTTGTGCATCGGATATTTTTCCTAGCAAACTTTCAGCAAAAGCATACTTAGATTGGAGATTGCAAACTTCTCTACTAATATCATCAAGTTGTTTAGTGATAGCATCTAGCACAACGGAGTGCTCCTTAAGTTCTTCAGTGAAATACTTATTACGCTCAAATTGTGTCGTCATATATTCCTTAGTACTTTTCTCAATTTCAAGCAAAATATTTGGGTAAGGTACATCATAATATTTTCTTTGAGGCATCATGATTATGCAAAAGCACACAAAAACAGATCCAGCAAGAAAACGGCGAACGGAAAAGAGAGGCAAATACAACGGCAAATTTTTGTGAAGTGGGGAGAGGAAAACGAGAGGCAAATGGCAAATAATGTAAATTGCGAGAAGATGAGATTTGTGATTAGGAACCTGGTTATATTGAAGATCCTCCCTAGCAATGGTGCCAGAAATTCCTTTTGATTGCTGCTTGACTATAGCGCCAGAAAAGCTCCTGTCTGCTAGGACTACGTCGGTATTTCCCCAAAGAGGAAGGGATGATGTAGCACGACGAAGGTAGGTATTTCCCTTAGTGAAGAAACCTAGGTTATCGAACCAGTAGGAGAACCAAGCAACACAACGTAAACAACACATGCACACAAATAACAACACCTCGCAACCTGACATGTTAAAGGGGTTGTCAATCCCTTTCGGGTAACGATGCCAGAAATTTGTAATAGATTGAAATAATAGATCGCATAAAGTGCAGCAAAGTATTTTTGTATTTTGGTTTAATAGATCTGAATAAAAATGCAAAGGAAGCAAATATATGAGAAAGAAGACCCGGGGGCCGTAGGTTTCACTAGTGGCTTCTCTCGAGAAAAATAACAAACGGTGGATAAACAAATTACTGTTGGGCAATTGATAGAACTTCAAATAATTATGACGATATCCAGGCAATGATCATTACATAGGCATCACATCCAAGAGTAGTAGACCGACTCCGACCTGCATCTACTACTATTACTCCACACATCGACAGCTATCCAGCATGCATCTAGTGTATTAAGTTCATGGAAAAACAGAGTAATGCAATAAGAACGATGACATGATGTAGACAAGATCCGTTTATCTATTGCGTAGATATAGATCCCATCTTTTTATCCTTAGTAGCAACGATACATACATGTCGGTTCCCTTCCTGTCACTGGGATCAAGCACCGTAAGATCGAACCCACTACCGGGCACCTCTTCCTATTGCAAGATAAATAGATCAAGTTGGCCAAACAAAACCCAAATATCGGGGAAGAAATACGAGGCTATAAGAGATCATGCATATAAGAGATCAAAGAAACTCAAATAACTTTCATGGACATAAAAAGATATAACTGATCATAAACTCGAAGTTCATCAGATCCCAACAAACACACCGCAAAAGAGTTACATCATATGGATCTCCAAGAGACCATTGTATTGAGAATTCCATGGGAGAGAGAGAGAAAGCCATCTAGCTACTAACTATGGACCCGAAGGTCTACAAAGAACTACCCATGCATCATCGGAGAGGCACCAATGGAGGTGGTGAACCCCATCCGAGATGGTGTCTAGATTGGATCTGGTGGTTCTGGGCTCTGTGGCGGCGGATGAATATTTCCTCGACTCCCTAGGGTTTCTAGAATATTGGGGTATTTATAGAGCAAAGAGGTGGTCTGGGGGGCACCTGAGGTCGGCACAACCCACCAGGGCACGCCTGGGCCTCCTGGCGCGCCCTGGTGGGTTCTCCCCTCGTTGGGACTCCCCCCAACTGCAACCAGGGCCCAAGTTCTTCCTTTTGGTTCATAAAAAATCATTGTCAAGTTTTGTTGCATTTGGACTCCGTCTGATATTGATTTCCTGCGATGTAAAATACATGGAAAAAACATCAACTGGCACTTGGCATTATGTCAATATGTTAGTACCAAAAAATGATATAAAATGACTGTAAAATGATTATAAAACATCCAAGATTGATAATAAAATAGCATGGAACAATCAAAAATTATAGATACGTTGGAGACGTATCAGTGTTTGATGATGTTTTCGGCAAGTAAATTAAAACTCCTTGCCATGAGATTTAACAGGATCAAATAGTAGATAGATCTAAGGTTCACCACCTAGTTTGAGAGCGTTTGCACATGTTTGGCAATAGGCATAAATGGTTTTGAGGGGTCTTGGTGATGTCATCTTGTTCTCCAAGAGATGATACTTGCCAAGATAACCAAATATGGCATTTTTTACATGCTAGAATTTTCTTGGAATTTATAGAGAATATTTCCTATGTAAATATTCCAAAAACTTGAAATATCAAAAAAGGGTTTTTGATGGATTTGACCAATATTTTGAACATGACCATGTGGTGAAACTCTTATATATGGACAATATATGTCCAATGAGCTTCCCTAAATTTTCTCAAATATTTTTGAAACACTAAAATAATTTTAACCTATTAATGACCATTTCTGGCCTTAAGAAAAAGCCTTTAATTAGTTAGTTAGTTATTTTTTAGGTTAATTACTTAGTTAGTTAGTTAGTTATTTTTGTAGGTGTTGTTTTCACCCACAATTTTTTTATTATGTTTATGTTGTACTAATTTCGTTTACTCTTTGTCATTGCAGGTGTTAACAGATGATGGGCGCGGGTCGAGAGCACTTCGAGCCTCCTTCTTCCTCGGCGCGTGCTGGGAGAGGTGCTGTTATTCCATCCCACCACCTTTGGAGAGCGCTGGTAGATAGCATGCAGACACAGGCAGGCACTTCTTCTTTGGCCGGGAGAGGTCTGGGGAAGACGAAGAGGGGTGCAGCTAGAGGTGGACGTGGCGGCAGGAGAGGTAGGAAGGCTGTTGTGCCTTCCTCGCCGCCACCCCCAGCTGATTCTTGGGACCACCGGAGTGCTCCGTCTCAGGTGGACCCATCAGACTTGGACCTGTCTCGGACTCCGGTCCACGAGCCTCGGGCTGACGAGCCTCGGGTCACCGAGCCTTCGTCCCACGAGACTCGGGCCCAGAGTCCTCGTCCCACGAGACTCCGGTCCCAGAGTCTTCATCCCATGTGATTCCGGAGACTACTGGCCATGCTGATGGCGAGGAGACCTGGTCTGACGATAGTTTTAGTGAGGGTGAGCTGGTTGAGCAGGGCAAGAAGGTCTACCAGCATGGTGGTACAAATCTCCCGGCCGTGCCGGCGACCCGCGATCAGAGGTGGTTGATTCAGCCTAATGGGGAGAAGTAAGTGCATTTACTCTTTTTTAACCTTTGTTCTTCATGTTTCTTCAAATTAATATCTAATGTGTTGGCCTTGTCATACTGCAGGGGTTGGATACACGCCGATGGTGTCCGCAGGCCCAACCAGGTCCTTGATGTGATTTGCTGGCAGCACTTCCCGGGGTGGGTCACGTTGCCCGGTGAGGGTCATGTTCTATAGCTAGCAATGAGCTGGGAGTTGTACGTGGCTGCCCCGGCCACACCGGAGGAGAGGGTTGACGGTGTCTTGTGCGAGACGGTGGCCGACATCGTGAGGCGGCGGTTTTGGGTAATTTCTCCTTTACATAATTAAAAATCAACATTACCCAGTGATTGTACTAATCAGTGTTGTCTTGTTCGATTGCAAACCTTCTACAGGTGTTCTGAGGAACACGAGGCGGAGGCGGCTAGGGTTCTCGAAGCCGAGTGCAAGTGCCTCCTTCAGAACTTACGGCACGAGGCTAGGGTGCAGGCTGTTCGAGACTACTACGCCTCGACTAACATTAGGAGGGCCAAGAAGAAGTGCCGCCGCAAGTATCTGAGTAAGGAGAAGTACATGAAGGTAATTACCTGTTCTTAAGGCCTTGTACTTAGTTTTCTTGATTTCATTCGTAGGCATAGCGCTGAAATTTCTCTTTGCCAAACATAGGTGCCCCCGAGATGGTGTGCGGATATGATGGACTGTTGGGAGGCGTTGGTGGATGAGTGGTGCTCTCCCCAATGGCTAGCCGAACACAACAAGGCCAGGGATAAGCGTGCACAAATGCGAGGTGTGCCACACCATCAAGGGAGCTCCAACCTGTTTGAGTACGGGGATCACTGTGTATGTGGTTTCAGCCATTAACGATTCATGCAATTTCATTCTTCATGCTAGCTTGAGCCCCTAACTAATATGTTCTTCCTCTCTTTTAGGAGAAACACAAAAATAAGGACGTGCCACCGCTGTATGACCTCTATGCCATGGCCAATATGGCCCTATAGGCCAAGGCATTCTCTGAGGATAACCTCGTTCATCCAGAGAGCTTCACCAACATCTCCTCCCACAACAAGCTCATGAGGTACAAAGACTTTGGGAAGGCGACGAAAGGGGATGACTTCAACCCAAGCCAGAGTCCTTTTGATACAGAGCTCGTGATGCTATATGGTGATGGGAGGAAACTGGCTCGGTAGCCATTGGGGATGGACTGATACGTTGTCCTAGAAGTCTCCCGGAGATCAAGAAGCGCCACGTGAGGTCTCTTCCTGAGATACCGCCTCGACCATGGCCAGTGGAGCTCGCCATCGAGGCTAGGGCCCAGGAGCTTCTGGCGGAGGCAAACAGGTAGGCCAAGCAGAGGGAGATCAAGCTGGAGGAGAGGACGGCTAGTCTATTGGAGGCGGAGAGGAACCGGAATGGTAAGTTTCTCCTGGTTATTAGCCAAATCATGCATGTAATGTTCGTTTCATTACTAACTAATATGTCTGACTCGTGAAAACAAAATGTGCAGTCCGTGTGCGAGAAAAATGGTCAGACCCGTCCGCCGATGCCCCAGATTGCTATAGTGGACATGGCGAGTTTCATTTGAATGGTCATTAGTTACTAGTTTTCATATTTCAATTGCATCATGCTAACGAGACATTGCAAATCATCTTTGGTGCAGCATGCCTCCCGACAAGCATCGACTGATTGTTGGTGTACAAAAGTATGGGCTCTCCTTTTGACCCCTTTACTTGTGCACGGGCAGTCAGAGCCGCGCGTCACGGCCGCACGTAGCAGGGCAAAGGAGGGAAGCCGGAGAAAATCCGAAGCCCAAGACAACCAAGACAACGCCAAGACCAGAAACACCAAAGAGCAAGAGGGCGAGGTGGACTCCCCCGGCAAGGCCCTTGCCGGGGCAGCCTCCACGGCCCCGGCAAGAGCCTTGCCGGGGCAGCTTGCCCAGCACTAGCAGAGCGAGCCACCCTCGAGCCCAAGAGTTCCAAACTCCCCCAACAACTAAGTTGGGACCAAGGCTCGGGATGCACCTCTGTGGTGGCATGCAGATCTTTGTCAAGATCATAAACATGTGAGATCAGATGAGGAATAGAAGACGGTGACCCTCGGTGGGATCCTAGCCGAGGAGATCCACCAGACCCCCAGCAAGCACCTTGCCGGGGACGACTGCAACACCATGGCAAGACCCTTGCCGGGCCCCCGGCAAGGCCCTTGCCGAGGACATCGGCGGAGCCACAGCCAGGCCCGCGTCGACCAAGACTCCACCATCGTCCCCAAGCAGCTGCTAGCTCAACCAGCTGGGCAGGCACCTGCGTGGCGACGGGCGGCTTCTGAGCCAACTCAGCAAGCACCTGCGTGGTGGCATGCAGATCTTCGTGAAGACCCTACCACGACGCCACCTCATCTGCCTGCCTGCCTGCATGGCACTGCATGCATCGCTGGCCTGGGCGCGTGTCAAAGCAAGGCGAGGCAGCGACGGATGGGACGGGCCTCATTCCCGTCCCCGGTAAAGCAAAGGGACACCTAAGCGACGCATTAAATGCGTCTTGTCCTGTAATACGGGCGATAAGCTCGCAGCACTGTAGACCTTTCCACCTCATGTGTGCCACTGTGGCAGCCCCTTTCGACTATAAAAGGATGCCCATAGCATACTGGAGGGGGATTCGGCTCTTTTGGGCAAGTTACACCCCGTAGCTAGCTCAAGAACAAAAGAACACTCAATACATCCACCAAAGCAGGACAAGGGTATTACGCATCCTCGCGGCCCGAACCTGGGTAAACGATCCGTGTGCTTCCTGTTAGACCTGCTCTTCTCACGACCCCGCGCCCTGCCAACCGTAGTAGGGATTCTTGTGATCCCATAGGTGTCGTTCCCACCGACATCTTTGGCGCGCCAGGTAGGGGGCGCCGTCGTGAGAATCTGATCTAGCAGTTAGCCTAGCGGTTCTTCATCGCCATGGCTCCCAAGAAGAAGACGATCACAACGATCGGCTCGTCGGCAGTCGAATGGCCCGTGCCAGTGCGGACGAGTAGCGGGCCGGTCGCGGACAGAACCCGAGCCGCGGCCCGCGAGCACCAGCATCGCTCTGGCAGTCAGAGCCTGGCGAGCGGTGTCGTTCGTGCGCCAGACGACGGGGTGCGCATCGTCAAATCCAAACATGGGGCTGGGCCCCCCACAGGCGGCGTGGGGCCCCCTAGAGGTGTCGCTGTGCCCCCTGCGGGCGGCGCAGCAGCCTCCAGGATGCCCACGCCGGCGCCCGCAGCGCGCTCCTCCCAGGGTGCGCGCGACGAGCAGCGCCACCACGCTGGAGACCCCGGACGCCGCCCTGGGAAGAGTCCTGTGCATCATCTGCGGGACAAAGGAGTCCAGCATGCCCACCGAAGTGCTGGCAAAAACGGCAAAAACGGCACACAACCGCTGGGCCGTGATAGAGCTCCTTCTAACGTGGTTAGAAGTCGAAGCGCACCACGGTCCACGCAGCTGTCGCCACCACACACACCAGCAGAAGCTTTGGCACGCGCGCAGCTGCTCCTCGACTTCCCTCCTGCTGCGGAGAAGCTCAACGAGTGGAGAGCCACCATCCGGAGCCTCATCGCCGTCGCCAATAAAGATGATTCATGACCGGCGGGGCCCTCGGGCCGGCGCTCCGTCGAGCCACCACATGTCAGCGGTGGGAGGACCGGGGGAGCTGCAGCGACAGTACACTCTCCTCCCCCGCGCCAGCCGCCGCCGGTGTCGATCCGTCATGACGACGCGTGTGATAACATTTCCATAGTGTCATCCGACCCACGGACCCACCACGACCAGCGCCAAGTTCTTCGAGAACGAGCCCGCGAAGATGCTCGAACCACTATCGAGCGCCAACGCGATATACGCCACCAGTTGGATAAGCGGGCGGGACCCGCTATGGACCACCCAGCACCGGGGGGCTCCGGCGGCCTGCCTTACAAGGTGGGTTGCCCAGCCTTTACCCATGAGCTGCGGCAGTTCCAGTGACCGTCCCACCACACGTTCAAGCCCGACGTCGGCGAGAAGTACAACGGCAAGACCCATCTGTCAGAGTTCCTCAGCATCTACACCATCGCAATGCAAGCTGCCGAGCTCGCGACGACAAGGTGCTTGCCAATTACTTCCCCTTGGCACTGAAGCCCAACGTCATGTCTTGGTTGATGCACTTGCCGGCGGATTCCATTTCTTCTTGGCCGGATCTGTGCCATGAGTTCGTTGGTGCCTTCACCGGAGGCCACCAAGCTCATGGCCAGGCCAGTGATTTGCATATCATTCCCCAGAAGGAAGGGGACACCCAGCGCAAGTACATCCAGAGGTTTAGCCGGGTGCAGTACAACATCCCCGATGTTCATCCCGCCGCCGTGATTAGTGCGTTCCATCAAAACGTGTGCAACCGCAAGATGCGCGAAAAGCTGGCGATGAACAAGGTTAAGGATGTGGCCGAACTTTATGTTCTGGCCGATAGGTGCGCCCGGGCTGAAGAGGAAGGAAGTACCCCGGCGAGGACGCCGGCGTGGAAACCGACTCTACTGATGAAGACACCGCCGCCTGGCGTCGCAACAGGAAACGCAAGGGCAAGACCGTGCTTGCCGTCGAGGGATCCGACAGCACCGGCGCCGCCAAGAAGGCTAAGGCAGACGACCCCGGCAAGGAAATTGCCGGGTGCGCTGCTTGCCGGGCCTTGGCGGTTGCCGACAAGCCAGGGGGCTCCGACAAGCACTATTGCAAGATCCATCACACCAAGGGCCACGACCTCCAGAACTGCCGACAAGTCGAGCTGCTTGCTGAGAAGCAAAAGGCCGAGTATGAGAGGCGGGACAAGGAGAAGGGCCAGGATGGTGCCGAAGGATCCGGCAAGAAGCGTGGCGGCCAAGGAGGCCGCCGCGGCAAGGATAACCAGCAAGAGAGGCCCACCCGAGGCCACGACAAGAAGCAAGAAGACGATGATCATGACGAGGACGATGAGTCCGGTTAGCAAGAGTTTCAGAAGGCTACAGAGGCCATGTGCGTCGATGGTGGCGCCTCACTGCATACTTCTCACCACCAGCTCAAACAGTGGGCGCGTGAGATCACAACAGCGGAGCCCTCGTTCAATGCTCAGAAGCCGCTGAAGTGGTCCAGCACACCCCTCATCTTTGACGCCGAGGACCACCCTGACCGCACAACTGCGGTCGGGTGCTTGCCATTGTTGGTCTCACCAACGATACGCGACCTCAAGGTGAACAAGATGCTGGTTGACGGTGGGGCTGGTCTGAACTTGATCTCACCCGTTGTGATCAAAAGGCTGCAAATTCTTGATGGAGACCTCGAGGAAACAGGCACGTTTCAAGGGGTCAACCCGGGAAGGAGCCAACCGAAGGGGAAGTTCACGTTGCCTGTGACGTTTGGAGGCGAGTTAAACTACAGGACGGAGAGGATTGTCTTCAATGTAGCCGAGATCCCCTTGCCCTACAACGGGATCCTCGGCCGCCCGGCACTAGCCAAGTTCATGGCAGCATCGCACTACACCTACAACACGCTGAAGATGCCTAGGCCGATGAACATCATCACCGTCCCCTCCGACAAGAAGGACGCACTGATCTGCGCCGACCTACTCTACCGGGAAGCAGTTGCAGCAGCTGCCGCCAAGGCACTTGCTCCTGCCGCTAAAGCCCCGGGAAGGAAGAAGAAGACCGGCAAGACCTCTTGCACCCACTCCGGCAAGCGCAGCTCTTCGGAGTGTTGTGCTACCGTCGAGGACGTGCCAGAGAGCTCCACCGGCAAGAGCAAGAAATCCAGAGCTGCGCCACCAGAGACCAAGAAGGTGTCCGTCAGGGAGGATGGCACGGGAGGGGCTTTCACCATAAGCTCCACCCTCGACAGCAAATAGGAAAGCGCGCTCGTCACTTTCCTGCGGGCGAATGTCGATGCGTTTGCGTGGCAAGCATCTGACATCCCCGGCGTTCCCAGGGAAGTGATTGAGCACCATCTTCCTGTCTGTCCCCATGCGCGACCCGTCAAGAAGAAGGTCAGGAAGCAAGCTTTGGAACGGCAGGAATTCATCACAGAGGAGATCAGAAAGTTGGAAGCAGCAAGTTTGGTGAGGGGGGTGCTCCATCCGACGTGGTTGGCCAATCCGGTCATGGTGCGCAAGGCAAACGGGAAGTGGAGGCTGTGTATTGACTACACATATATCAATAAGGCTTGTCCTAAGGACCCCTTCCCGTTGCCGTGCATCGACCAGATTGTTGACTCCACGGCCGGGTGTGATCTGTTATCATTCCTCAACGCCTACTTGGGCTACCACCAGATCTTCATGACAAGAGAAGACGAAGAGAAGACAACATTCATCACCCCATGTGGTACGTATTGCTTTTTGCAGATGCCTTTCGGGTTGAAGAGTGCTGGGTCAACATTTGCAAGGGCAGTCCAAATTGGTTTTGAACCCCAGCTACATAGAAATATGGAAGCCTATGTGGATGACATAGTGGTCAAAACCAAGGACAGGGCAACTCTTGTACAAGACTTAGAAGAGACGTTTGCCAACCTGCGGAAGATCAACCTCAAGTTGAACCCTGAGAAGTGTGTCTTCGGCGTTCCATTCGGCAAACTTCTCGAGTTCTTTGTGTTGCAGCGTGGGATCAAGGCAAACCCAGACAAGATCAAGGCTATCGAGCAGATTGAGGCGCCCAAGCGGATCAAGGATGTGCGCCGGCTCACTGGCTGCATTGCCGCCGTGAGCCAATTCATCTCCAAGTCTGCCGAGCGCGCCCTTCCCCTTTTCAAGATCTTGAAGAAGGCGGGCCCAACGGAGTGGACCCCCGAGGCCGAGGCGGCGTTGCAAGACCTGAAGAGATACCTTTCCTCTACACCGATACTAGTTGCGCCTAAACCACAAGAGCTGTTGCTGCTGTATCTGGCGGCGACGAATCAAGTGGTCAGTGCCGCGCTAGTGGCGCAGAGGGAGGTTGACGAAGAGGTAGTGGCAATGGCAGGACGGGCAGACGGCAAGTCAGAGACTCCCCCGGCAGGGCCTGGTGCCGGCAAGCCAAGGCTCCCGGCAGAGTCTGACGCCATCAGGACAGAGCCCGCGTAGTCAAGTGGAGTGGTGCAGAAGAAGAAGATGATGCAGCACCTGGTTTACTTTGTTAGCTCCCTCTTGCAGGGGGCTAGGTCAAGATATTCGGGTGTGCAGAAATTGCTCTTCGGCCTCCTTATGGCCTCGAGGAAGTTGCGTCATTACTTCCAAGCCCACGAGATCACTGTCGTCACCCGCCTCCCGTTGCAACAGATACTGCACAACCCAGCTGCAACCGGAAGGATTATGGAGTGGACCTTGGAGTTGTCAAGCTTTGGGTTGAAGTTTGAAAGTACTTCAACAATCCAGAGTAGAGTCCTGGCAGAGTTCATTGCAGAATGGACCTCAATGCCTGATGAAGAGATCCAGGAGACCGCTCTCCCCGTCAAGGAAACAACTCGAGACTGGATTATGTACTTTGACGGAGCTTTCTCGCTGCAAGGCGCCGGTGCTGGTGTGCTGCTCGTCGCACCCACCGGAGAGTACCTCAAGTATGTAATCGAGATGCACTTTCCCTGGGAGATGTCCACCAACAACACTGCTGAGTACGAGGGGTTGCTTGCCGGTCTCAAGATCGCGGCAGACCTCGGAGTTAAAAGCTCATCGTCAGGGGTGATTCGCAGCTTGTCGTCAGACAAGTCAACAAAGATTATCAGAGCCCATTGATGGAGGCCTACGTAGATGAGGTGAGGAAGCTGGAGGGGCGCTTTGACGGTATACAAGCGGAGCACGTTCCCCGAGCGGAGAACGACATTGCCGATTACCTGTCAAAGCGCGCTGCATTCAAGCTACCTGTGGAACCAGGTACCTTTTTGCTTTGGTTAACTCAACCATCCGTCGAACCATCAATGGAGCAGAACAAGCGGAGGAAATCAGGCCCGGGCAAGTACTTTCCTGCTGAGCCCCCAGGGGCCGCCGGCAAGGGTGTTGCCGTGGACCCTGAGCCTGCCGAGGAGCGACCGACTCCGGCAGGCCGTCAAGCCCTGGCTGTAGAGATGGCCGCTCCCATGGCAAAAGAGATGCCTTTGGTCCTTGCCGTCGAGCCCCAAGCTCCGGCATGGGCACATCATACCGTCCGATTCCTCTAAATAGGGGAGCTTCCTAAGGAGCAGGAAGTAGCGGATAAAGTGGCCCGTCGGTCTGCTATGTATCAGTTCGTTGATGACGTCCTGTACAGGCATTCCCCGGGAGGAAGGACTGGAGCTGTTGGCGGAGGTACATGAAGGCATATGTGGCTCCCACATAGGGTCGAGGGCCCTTGCCGGCAAGGCATTCCGGCAAGGTTTCTTTTGGCCCACTGCCCTCCAGGATGCAACGGCACTAGTAACCAAGTGTGAAGCGTGTCAGTTCCATTCAAAGAAGCTTCATCAACCAGCTCAAGCCCTTCAAACAATCCCTCTCTCCTAGCCATTTTTGGTCTGGGGGCTCGCCATACTGGGCCCCTTCCCCCGTGCTGTCGGGGGCTTTGAGTACTTGTACGTTGCAATCGACAAGTTCACAAAGTGGCTGGAGGTGGAAGCAGTGAGGAAGGTGATAGCACAGTCAGCCGTCAAGTTCTTCAAGGGAGTAGTCTGCCATTTTGGTGTGCCAAACAGAGTCATCACCGACAACGGCACGCAATTCACAAGCCACACCTTCATGCAATACATCCAAGACCTCGGCAGCAAGGTTTGTTTAGCCTCCGTGGCACACCCACAGAGCAACAGCCAAGCGGAGAGGGCAAATGCTGAAGTGTTGCGAGGCCTGAGGACAAAGACTTTTGACAAGCTGCACAAGAGCGGAAGACGCTGGATTGATGAGTTGCTGGCGGTTCTTTGGTGGACCAGGACGACGCCAAATCGAGCCACCGGCTAGACACCCTTTGCCCTGGTATACGGGGCAGAAGCAGTTCTCCCCACGGAACTCATATACGGGTCACCTCGAGTGCTCGCTTACGACGAGCTTGAGCAAGAGCAATTGCGGCAAGATGACGCAACGCTCCTTGAGGAAGATCGTCTTCGGGCGGCTGTGAGAGCAGCACGTTACCAGCAAGCCTTGCGCCGCTACCATAGCCGCAAGGTTCATGCCCGAAGCTTTGAGGAAGGCGACCTTGTTCTTCGGCGCGTTCAGTCGGCCAAGAATATATCAGTCATAACCTAGGGCGACACAAAACTAGCTCCAGTTCATGAATACAATTTAGGCATGTATTCCGTAAATAGTCATACATGTTTATGGAAAAGAACTTGCATGACATCTTTTGTCCAACCCTCCTGTGGCAGCATGGTCCATAAGGAAACTAAGGGATATTAAGGCCTCCTTTTAATAGAGAACTGGAACAAAGCATTAACACATAGTGAATACATGAACTCTTCAAACTACGGTCATCACTGGAAAGTACCCCAATTACTATCACCCTGGGGTTTACGGATCATAACACGTAATAGGTGCATATAACTTGCAAGATCGGATCTAGAACATGGAAATAATGGCGGAAACATAAATGGTTCAGTTCTGAAATCATGGCACTCGGGCCCTAGTGACAAGCATTAAGCATAGCAAAGTCATAGCATCATCAATCTCGGAACATAGTGGATACTAGGGATGAAGCCTTAACAAAACTAACTCGATTACATGATGAATCTCATCCAACTCCTCACCGACTAGCAAGCCTACGAAGGAAATACTCACTCATGGTGGGGAGCATCATGGAATTGGTGATAGAGGGTTGGTGATGACGAAGACCGAAGATTCCCCTCTCTGGAACCCCAAACGGGCTCCAGATCTGGCCTCCCGATGAAGAACATGAGGTGGCAGCGGCTCCGCATCATAAAACGCGATGAAACTTCCTCTCCAATTTTTTCTGGAAAAATAGGATTTTATAGCGTTCGGATTAGGGTCAACGAAGCCCCGAGGGCCCCACCACCCACCTGGGCATGCCAGAGGGGGGTGGCGTGCCCTGGTGTCTTGTGGGCAGGCAAGGCACCCCTTTCGGTGGGTCTTGGTTCTAGTATTTTATATTTTTCTGAAATAATTCTAAAAAAAGTTCTGTCCAATTCCGAGAATTTTTATTTCTGCACAAAAACAACACCATGGTAGTTCTGCTAAAAACATCATCAGTCCGGGTTAGTTTCATCCAAATCATGCAAACTAGAGTCCAAAACAAGGGCAAAAGTGTTAGGAAAAGTAGATACGATGGAGACGTATCAACTCCCCCAAGCTAAACCCATTGCTTGTCCTCAAACAATTCAGTTGACAAACCGAAAGTGATAAATAAAAACTTTTACAAACTCTTTTGTTCTTGTTTACATATATATGCTTAAATAGCACCGAGGTTTTCAGGAAAGATCATGACTAACCATGTTAGTAATAACTCTTAAAAATTATATTAACTCATATGAAAGGCATAATCAACTAGCGAGAAATAATAAAATATCTCAAATGCCAACACTTTGTCAAAACAATCGTGATATAATATGACAATAGTGGTATCTCGCTAGCCCTTTGTGAGACCACAAAACATGAATGCAGATTACCTCCAAAGTTCAAGCAGTGACTAAACATTGTAATTCATGGTAGAAGAGATCCAGTCACGATGCATTCAAACCATTAACTGAACACAATGCATCAGGATGACAATAGTGCTCTCCGGTCTGGTGCTTGTTTGAGAAGGTGATGACTGAACATAAAAGTAATAGATAGACCCTTCGCAGAGGGAAGCAGAGATTTGCTGAGGTGCCAGAGCTCGACGCTTAAATCAGAGATAAATATAATTTTGGGAGGTGCACCCTTCCTATCAACGTTACGACCAAGAGTTTTCAATATCTTCCATGCTAAACAAACTAGCGGCAGTCTGATAACCCACAACTATAGGGGATCGCAACAGTTTTTAAGGGTAAAGTATTCAACCCAAATTTATAGATTCAACACAAGGGGAGCCAAAGAATATTTGCAAGTATTAGCAACTGAGTTGTCTATTCAATCACACCTGGAGATTAATTATCTGCACCAAAGTGTTCAGTAGCACAGTAATATGATAGCTTTGATAGTAGTGGTGGCAGCAACAGTAGGTAACAGTGATAGTAATAGTTTTGTACCAGTGACAATAGTAACAGCAGCAGTAGTAAGTTAGCAAGATCAATATGTAGGAGAATCGTAGGCATTGGGTCAGCGAATTGTTGGATGATATTCATCATGTGACAGTTACAACCTAGGAAGATACGACACTAGCTCCAGGTCATAAATATAATTTAGGCATGCATTCCGTAAACAGTCATACGTGCTTATGAAAAGAACTTGTATGACATCTTTTGTCCTACCCTCCCGTGGCAGCGGGGTCCATAACGAAACTAAGGGATATTAAGGCCTCCTTTTAATAGAGTGCCGGAACAAAGCATTAGCACATAGTGAATACATGAACTCCTCCAATTACGGTCATCACCGGAAAGTATCCCGCATATTGTCACTATAGTGTTTACAGATCATAACACGTAATAGGTGACTATGAATTGCAAGATCGGATCTAGAACATAGATATAATGGTGATAACATAAACGGTTCAGATCTGAATTCATGGCACCCGGGCCCCAAGTGTCAAGCATTAAGCATAGCAAAGTCATAACAACATCAATCTCAGAACATAGTGGATACTAGGGATGAAGCCCTAACAAACTAACTCGATTACATGATGAATCTCATCCAACTCCTCACTGACTAGCAAGCCTACGAAGGAATTACTCACTCCTGGTGGGGAGCATCATGGAATTGGTGATGAAGGAGGGTTGGTGATGACGAAGACCGAAGATTCCCCTCTCCGGAGCCCCAAACGGGCTCCAGATCTGGCCTCCCGATGAAGAACATAAGGTGGCAGCGGCTCCGCATCGTAAAACGCGATGAAACTTCCTCTCTAATTTTTTCTGGAAAAATAGGATTTTATAGCGTTCGGAATACGGTCGGCGAAGCTCCGAGGGCCCCACCACCCACCAGGGCACGCCGGAGGGGGGTGGCATGCCCTGGTGTCTTGTGGGCAGGCAGGGCACCCCTTCCAATGGGTCTTGGTTCTAGTATTTTATATTTATTCAGAAATAATTCTCCAAAAAGTTTCATCCAATTCCGAGAACTTTTATTCTGCACAAAAACAACACCATGGTAGTTTTGCTGAAAACAACGTCAGTCCGGGTTAGTTTCATCCAAATCATGCAAATTAGAGTCCAAAACAAGGGCAAAAGTGTTAGGAAAAGTAGATACGATGGAGACGTATCAACTGCCCCAAGCTTAACCCATTGCTTGTCCTCAAGCAATTCAGTTGACAAACTAAAAGTGATAAATAAAAAATTTTATGAACTCTTTTGTTCTTGTTTACACACACACACACACACACAGATATATATATATATATATAGATATATATATATATGCTTAAATAGCACCCAGGTTTTCAGGAAAGATCATGACTAACCATGTCAGCAATAACTCTTAAAAATTATATTAACTCATATGAATGGCATAATCAACTAGCGAGTAATAATAAAATATCTCAAATGCCAACACTTTGTCAAAACAATCGTGATATAATATGACAATAGTGGTATCTCGCTAGCCCTTTGTGAGACCGCAAAACATAAATGCAGATCACCTCCAAAGTTCAAGCAGCGACTAAACATTGTAATTCATGGTAAAAGAGATCCAGTCATGATGCATTCAAACCATTAACTAAACACAATGCATCAGGATGACAATAGTGCTCTCAGGTCTGGTGCTTGTTTGAGAAGGTGATGACTGAACATAAAAGTAATAGATAGACCCTTCGCAGAGGGAAGCAGAGATTTGCTGAGGTCCGAGAGCTCAACGCTTAAATCAGAGATAAATATAATTTTGGGAGGTGCACCCTTCCTGTCAATGTTACGACCAAGAATTTTCAATATCTTCCATCCTAAACAAATTAGCGGTAGTTTGATAACCCACAAGTATAGGGGATCACAACAGTTTTCAAGGGTAAAGTATTCAACCCAAATTTATAGATTCAACACAAGGGGAGCCCAAGAATATTTGCAAGTGTTAGCAATTGAGTTGTCAATTCAATCACACCTGGAGATTAATTATCTGCAGCAAAGTGTTCAGTAGCACAGTAATATGACAGCTTTGATAGTAGTGGTGGCAGCAACAGTAACGGTAACATTGATAGTAATAGTTTTGTAGCAGTGACAATAGTAACAGCAGCAGTAGTAAGTTTGCAAGATCAATATGTAGGAGAATCGTAGGCATTGGATCGGCGATTTGTTGGATGATATTCATCATGTGACAGTTACAACCTAGGGCGATACGACACTAGCTCCAGTTCATAAATATAATTTAGGCATGCATTCCGTAAATAGTCATACGTGCTTATGAAAAGAACTTGTATGACATCTTTTGTCCTACCCTCCCATGGCAGCGGGGTCCATAAGGAAACTAAGGGATATTAAGGCCTCCTTTTAATAGAGTACCGGAACAAAGCATTAGCACATAGTGAATACATGAACTCCTCAAATTACGGTCATCACCGGAAAGTATCCCGCATATTGTCACTATAGGGTTTGGATCATAACACGTAATAGGTGACTATGAATTGCAAGATCGGATCTAGAACATAGATATAATGGTGATAACATAAACGGTTCAGATCTGAATTCATGGCACCCGGGCCCAAAGTGTCAAGCATTAAGCATATCAAAGTCATAACAACATCAATCTCAGAACATAGTGGATACTAGGGATCAAGCCCTAACAAAACTAACTCGATTACATGATGAATCTCATCCAAATCCTCACCGACCAGCGAGCCTATGAAGGAATTACTTACTCCCGATGGAGATCATCATGGAATTGGTGATGGAGGAGGGTTGGTGATGACAAAGACCGAAGAGTCCCCTCTCCGGAGCCCCAAACGGACTCCAGATCTAGCCTCCCTATGAAGAACGAGAGGTGACGGCGGCTCCATATCGCGAAACGAGATAGTTCTTCCGCCCTGATTTTTCCCCAAAAATAGGATTTTATAGCATCGGAGCTAGGGTATGTGGGGCCACCAGGTGGGCATAACCCACCTGGGCGTGCCTGGAAGGGGGGCGCCCTGGTGGATTGTGCTCACCCAGGGCCCCCCTCTGGTGGTTCTTGTCTCTAGTATTTTTCTTTATTTATATAAAAAATCCTCGCAAAGTTTCGTTCCAATCCGAGAACTTTTATTTCTGCACAAAAACAACACCATGGTAGTTCTGCTGAAAACAGCGCCAGTCTGGGTTAGTTTCATTCAAATCATGCAAATTAGAGTCCAAAACAAGAGGAAAAGCTTTAGGAAAATTAGATATGACACAGACGTATCAACTCCCCAAGCTTAGACCTTTGCTTGTCCTCAAGCAATTCAGTTGAGATCCCATCTTAGGATAAATATCAGATACGGAGCCAAAACCCTATTTCCACCGCCGCAACCTTCTGTACCCATGAGATCCCATCTTGGGGCCTTTTTCGGCGCTCCGTCGGAGGGGGCATTGATCACGGAGGGCTTCTACATCAACACCATAGCTTCTCCGATGATGTGTGAGTAGTTTACCTCAGACCTTCGGGTCCATAGTTATTAGCTAGATGGCTTCTTCTCTCTCTTTGGATCTCAATACAAAGTTCTCCTTGATTCTCTTGGAGATCTATTTGATGTAATATTCTTTTGTGGTGTGTTTGTCGAGATCCGATGAATTGTGGGTTTATGATCAAGATTATCTATGAACAATATTTGATTCTCCTCTGAATTCTTTTATGTATGATTAGTTATCTTTGCAAGTCTCTTCGAATTATCAGTTTGGTTTGGCCTACTAGATTGATCTTTCTTGCAATGGGAGAAGTGCTTAGCTTTGGGTTCAATCTTGCGGTGCTCGATCCCAGTTACAGTAGGGGAAACGACACGTATTGTATTGTTTCCATCGAGGATAAAAAGATGGGGTTTATATCATATTGCATGAGTTTATCCCTCTACATCATGTCATCTTGCTTAAAGCGTTACTCCGTTCTTATGAACTTAATACTCTAGATGCATGCTGGATAGCGGTCGATGTGTGGAGTAATAGTAGTAGATGCAGGCAGGAGTCGGTCTACTTGTCACGGACGTGATGCCTATATACATGATCATACCTAGATATTCTCATAACTATGCTCAATTCAATCAATTGCTCGACAGTAATTCGTTTACCCACCGTAATACTTATGCTATCTTGAGAGAAGCCACTAGTGAAACCTATGGCCCCCGGGTCTATTTTCCATCATATTAATCTCCCGTTATTTCTATTACCGTTGACCTTGCAATCTTTACATTTACTCTTTATCATAAAAATACCAAAAATATTATCTTATCATCTCTATCAGATCTCACTCTCGTAAGTGACCGTGAAGGATTGAAAACCCCCTTATCCCGTTGGTTGCGAGGTTCTTATTTGTTTGTTAGGTGCGTGGGACTTGAGCGTGGTCTTCTACTGGATTGATACCTTGGTTCTCAAACTGAGGGAAATACTTATGCTACTTTACTGCATCACCCTTTCCTCTTCAAGGGAAAACCAATGCAGTGCTCAAGAGGTAGCAGACATCATGGAGAAAGTTGAAAGGACACTAACCTCGATCGAACTTTGATCGGCTGATGACGTTGGGGAAGTAAACATCCATGTTAATTAGACCAGGCTGTGGTGCACGCACTAGAATTTTATTGCCAGCTTTCAGTTCATAACACTTAGACATTTTTCTCCAAAGGTCCGCATTAAATTAGGAGTGACAATCTTTATCAAGTTTTACGCTAACCGTCATTGTAAATCCATGCTGCGTTGTCAATATGACATCCTGGGAGTCATCAGAAAAGTAAAGCCCAAGATTTCCTTCTACTCATGTTCTTGCAAAGCAAGGGATGTACTGCTTGAAATGAAAATTAAGATCGTAAATTAGATATATTGAAATAATAGAGCAAGATGCAAATATGGGAGTAACTGATAGAACAGATCCATATATAGATGAAAGCAAAGTACAAAAATATAGAATTAAAAATAGATAACGTAACAAAGATTTGATGCAAATATATAGATAATGTAGCAACAGACGGTATATGTTCACAAATTTTGGCCATGCCGACCGTGGTAGGTTGAGATTGAACATACCGAGCGCTCCCTGAAGTCATCCGGAATGGTGAGATAGAACTTCATTTCCGACTGGCCACGACCACAGTTGCCCGATTTGTGCTCACAGTGTGGACACATGAATGAACACCCATGAATCAGCTCGAACAAAAATAATTCCATGGCGATTTTCACCAGTTGATTAACAGTGACGGACGGACTGCGAGAAGAGATGAGCGAATATTTTGCTAATTAAGTTGATTATCTTCTCCATGAGAAAAATCCCCGGCCCAATCCCGCAGAAAACCCCAGTCGACCAGAGTCTAGAATGTCGGTGCAGATAGGCGGCGGAAAGCGGTGGAGGAAAAATCCGGTGCCGTTTGGAGCGCGACCTACGCCCGCCGCAAACAACCGTCGAGCTTTGGGTGCAGATTTGCGGAGGAGTCCACGACGAGTGAGTGGGGACCAAGTGGGCGAGGGTTTTATTTTCCTTTTGCATGTGTGAGTGAACACACACGGTTCGCAGAGGCGACGGAGATGAATCGTGTGCGATAGTAAATCACCGAGATTGAATGGGAATCCAAATTTCCTTTGTCCTTCATCCATGAGTTTTTTTCTACGATGAACATAAACCCTGCTAATCACCGTGTTCAAATTTGACACTTTTCCGGGATCATTTACAATATTTTGTGGATTATGTGCATTTTGTAGGCATTAATGCACGTAATTCAAATTCAAACAATCGGTGCATGAAAGGATGCACAATAACGGTCTGGAAAAACCATACTCGTGGTATTTAGTAATTTCTCAATCCTTTTACAAGGAATGGGCAGAGATTTCAATGGAATGCGTGGCAATTGTCAACCACAAATGCGTCCTTTACTGGGATATCAACTATAGAACAATAAAATATGTGCTTGAAAAACATGACGGCTGGCATGGTGCCATGGTATGGCCTCACCGTGCCCTGGTTAAAAGCCGAGAAGGTTTGATTTATTTCGTCATGCACGCCCTTCATAAATCGAACCATCACCGAGGAAGTTCAATGCTTTCGAGAGGGAAATCACCAAGATTGAAGGGGAATCCCAATTTTCGTCCTAGTTTGTCATTCAGTTTTTTCCAACGATCAACATACCGCCTCAAATGCAACGTGTTCAAATTTGACATTTTTCTGAACTCATTTAACATATTTAGGGGATTGTGTGCATTTTCTAGGCATTAATTATGCACATAATTCAAATTCGAACAATTGGTGCATGAAAAGGTGCACAAGAACGATCTGGAAAACCATGCTCGTGCTATTTAGTACATTCTCATGCCTTTTACAAGGAATGGGCATATATTTCAAGGAAATGTGTGGCAATAGTCAACCATAAACGCGTCGTTTACTGCGTTAACAACTATACAAAAATGAAATACATGCTTGAAAAAACATGACGCCCGGTGTGGTGCCATGGTATGACCTCACCGTGCCCTGGTAAAAATGTCGTCATGCACACCTTTCATAAAACGAACCATCACTGAGGAAGTTTCATGGTTTCGAGGGGGAAATCACCAAGATTGAAGGGGGATCCAAATTTCCTTTGTCCTTTGTCCACGAGTTTTTTTCTATGATGAACATACAACTTGCAAATCATCGTGTTCAAATTTGGCACTTTTCCGGGTTCATTTGCCATATTTAGGGGATTATGTGCATTTCCTAGGCAGTAATGCACATAATTCAAGTTCAAACAATCGGTGCATGAGAGGGTCCACAAGAACGGCCTGGAAAACCATGCTCGTGTCATTTAGTAAATTCTCATGCCTTTTACAAGGAATAATGGATAGATATTTCGATGAAATGTGTAGCAATAGTCAACCACAAATGTTTGTTTGTTGGGTTATCAACTATAGAAAAAATTGAAAGAAATGCTTGAAAAACATGACGGCTGGCATGGTGCCATGGTATGACCTCACCATGCCCTGGTAAAAATTTGAGAAGGTTTGGCTTATGTCGTCATGCACGCCCTTCATAAATCGAACCATCACTTAGGAAGTTCCACGCTTTCGAGAGGGAAAATCCCCAAGATTGAAGGGGAATCCAAATTTCCGTCCTAGTTTTTTCCAACGATCAACATACCGCCTCAAATGCAACGTGTTCAAATTTGACATTTTCCTGGGCTCATTTACCATATTTAGGGGATTATGTGCACAAGAATGGTCTGGAAAACCATGCTCGTGTTATTTAGTACATTCTCATGCCTTTCACAAGGAATGGGCAGATATTTCAAGGAAATGTGTGGCAATAGTCAACCATACACGCGTCGTTTACTCGGTTAACAACTATACAAAAAATGAAACACATGGTTGGAAAACATGACGCCTGGCGTGGTGCCATGGTATGGCCTCCCCATGCCCTGGTAAAAATTGGAGAATGTTCTCCTTATGTCATGGTGCGCGCATTTCATAAATCGAACCATCACCGAGGAAGTTTCATGGTTTCGAGGGGGAAATCACCAAGATTGAAGGGGGGGTCCAAATTTCCTTTGTCCTTTGCCGACGAGTTTTTTTCTACGATGAACATACAACCTGCAAATATTTAGGGGATTATGTGCATTTCCTAGGCATTAATGCGCATAATTCAAGTTCAAACAATCGATGCATGAAAGGGTCCACAAGAATGGCCTAAAAAACCATGCTCGTGCCATTTAGTAAATTCTCATGCCTTTTACAAGGAATGGACAGATATTTCGATGAAATGTGTGGCAATAGTCAACCACAAATGTTTGTTTGTTGGGTTTTCAACTATAGAAAAAATGAAATAAATGCTTAAAAAACATGACACCTGGCATGGTGCCATGGTATGACCTCACCATGCCCTGGTAAAAATTTCAGAAGGTTTGGCTTATGTCGTCATGCACGCCCTTCATAAGTCGAACCATCACCGAGGAAGTTCCATGCTTTCGAGAGGGAAATCCCCAAGATTGAAGGGGAATCCAAATTTTCTTCATTCTTTGCCCTGGTGTTTTTTTCTACAACGAACATACACCCTGCAAATCACCGTGTTCAAATTTGGCATTTTTCGGGCTCATTTACCATATTTAGGGGATTATGTACATTTTCTAGGCATTTAGCGCATATAAATCCAATCTAGCTACATGTGCACGGGTGTGATGTGAGGGACGTGGATTGCCGTTCGATCGTGGCGCATCCAACGGTGCACACGCGTGATCCATGTGGCTGGGGTTCCGGCCAATCATAACGCAACACACAATAGGCTTAGCGCACACGGTTTCCGGAAGCGACGGAGGTGAACCGTGTGCGATAATGAACGAGCAAAATTGTAAGGGAATCCAAATTTCTGTTGTCATTTGTCGTTGAGCTCTTGAATACCACCGCACTATACGGCTGCCCGGCCCATCCATCCCAGAGCTCTCTCCAGGCGTCGTCCATGGCACCATGGCGCACAGTAACTGGTAAGGAAGCGATGGCGTCTCACCGCGCCGAGTTCATCGCCGCCGGCAGCTAGACAGTTACATGGGCGGACTTTGAGGCTGCCATGGCCGAATGGGTGGTGGATCTAGAGGCGGCCAAAGCCGCAAAGAAGGAGCAGAAAATGTAGAAAGCAGTCAAGAAAAGAGAGTCCCGCCGCCGCAAGAAAAAAGAGGCCGCACGCCAAGGTGAGGAGAGCTTGGCGGAGAACGAAGCACGGTGGGCTGCCGCCTACAAGGCCGGGAAGGAGAACGCCGGCGTCTGGCCAGCATGCCCTGATGGCAGCATGTGAGATGTAGTTTAAGTTTGTAGTATTAGAGCAAATTACCAGTACTACTTTAAGTTTGCCGTAATAACGTACAATGTCGGTAAGAGCATCCTTTGAGGGCTTTGAGCGTTGATTAGCATGTGTGCCCGTGTGTGTTTTTTGCGTTAATCATTAGAAGATCACAAAACACATGGTTTCTATGCCGTGCCCGTCTGCGTTTTTTTGCGTTAATGACCCATAAGTCAGTTACCTGTGATATTTCCTAATAAACCAGGCGTACCATTGACCGAAAAAATGAAGTACACGTGTACACTTTTTTGCAGACGGGATCTGCCAACTTTATTTTTTTTGCACACGAGTATTTTACGCGCTTCGTCTGTGTTGTGTGTTTCCCCCGCCCAAGTTTCAAGTTTCGCACTGCAATTTTCATTAGGCGCGCGATTTCAGAATTTATTCCTCCAACCACATCCCCTTCCCCTCAGTATCCCCCTGCCTCCCTCGCACCTCCCCCTACCGGCATCTCAAACCACTGCCGCCGCAACCATAGCTTCAGCCACATCTACGTTCTGCTCGGATCCAGTAAGGTAACCCACCGATCTCTATCACGTCCCCGGCCTGATTGCTTAAATGGCGCCTACAAAACATCCTCATGCCTCCAAATCCCCCCGCCAGAAGCTGATGGCGGTCCATGGCGCGATGGCCGCTTTGCGTGTTGACCCGGAGGAACACCTCGCCTCCGCCGCCGCCGCCGACATGGTGCCAGCTCTGACCCAGATGAAGTCCCCCAGCGACTACCCCCCCAGGACTTAACAGGTAAGATCTGGCCAGCAAAATCTTACCAATACCACTTGCAATGGCTATGATTTGTACGGTTGATGTATTAAGCATGTTTGTGCCTTGTTTATTTCAGTACTACACACTGTGTGATGTTCAAATATTACCGTATCTAGCTCAATTTCACCAATACCAGCAACAAACTTACAATACATGACTCAGGATATCACTAGAGATGCTGCCCATTTGCTATTTTTAGTGGATGCTAACCCTGTTGTACTTAACATGCCTGTCCATGTACTTACACAGGGTCATAACGGCCGATGCTTTTGTTTGCCGTCGAGGTGAGCTGCATCCCATGTCTTACAGTATTTCACATAATTTGTGCAATTGCAGTTTAACTTATACCATTTACTGGTTGCCTGTAGGTACACATGTCAGTGGCACTGATCCACGCTTCGACCCGGAGGAACAGCTCGCCTCCACCGCCGCTGACTTTGGGCGAGCTCTGGCCAAGATGAAGTGCCCCAGCAACTACCTCTCAAGACTTACCAAGTATGTACTCACCAGTTCAATCTTACCAATACCAGTTGCAATTAACGGCTATGTTATGTATGGTCGATGTATTAAGCATGTTCTAGTAAACATGCCTAACACATTTTTGCTACTTTCCCAACCTTTTTATAGACATCTGGGCCATTCTCTGCTCTGGCAGCACCTACCTGGTGATGTTTAACTATGCCAACTGCTTTTTTATCAGTACCGGTTTCAATGTCTATTAAGCCTGTTGCAATTATTAGTTGAATCCATTTTTAAACAGTTGTATTTCAATGGCTACAAACATACAAAACATGACTTAGGATGTTGTTAAGCCTGTTGCAATTAATAGTTGTATCCATTTTTTAATCTGTCCATTTGTTACCATGCTACTCTCCACAATGAAGATATACTAGAGATGCCGCCCCATTTGCTATTTTTGGTGGATGCTAACCCTGTTGTACTTAACATGCTTGTCCATGTACTTATGCAGGGTCATAACGGTTGATGCTGTTGTTTGCTGTCGAGGTTAGCTGCATCCCATGTCTTACAGTATTTCACATCATTTGTGCAATTGCAGTTTAACTTCTACCAATTACTGGTTGCCTGTAGGTACACATGTCAGTGGCACTGATCCACGCTTCGACCCGGAGGAACAGCTCGCCTCCGTCGCCGCTGACTTTGGGCAGGCTCTGGCCAAGATGAAGTGCCCCAGCAACTACCTCTCAGGACTTACCAAGTATGTACCCACCAGTTCAATCTTACCAATACCAGTTGCAATTAATGACTATGTTTTGTACTGTCGATGTATTAAGCATGTTGTAGTTAACATGCCTAACACGTTTGAGCTATTTTCCCTACCTTTTTATAGACAACTGGGCCATTATCTACTCTGGCAGCACCTGCCCTATGATGTTTAACTCTGCCAATTGCATTTTATCAGTACCGGTTTCAATGGCCATTAAGCCTATTGCAATTAACAGTTGTATCCATTTTTAAAGAGTTGTATTTCAATGGCTACAAACTTACAAAACATGAATTAGGATGTTGTTAAGCCTGTTGCAATTACAGTTGTATCCATTTTTAATCCGTCCCTTTGCTACCGTGCTACTCTTTCGAAATGAAGATATCACTATAGATGCTGCCGTTTTATTAGCATTTGCTATTTTTGGTGGATGTTAACCCTGTTGTAGTTAACATTGGCTTTCCATGTACTTACACAGGGCTACAATGGGCGATGCTGTTGTTTGCTGTCGAGGTTAGCTGCATCCCATGTCTTATACACCATATATTCCTAAATATAAGTATTTTTAGAGATTCCAATATAGACTACATAAGGAGCAAAATGAGTGAATCTAGATTCTAATCTAAACTATATCTATAATTCTATATACATCCGTATGTAGTTCATATTGAAATCTAAAAAAAATACTTGTACTTACGAACATAGGTAGTTGTATTTTACATCATTTGTGCAATCTCAGTTTAGCTTCTAACATTTACTGGTTGCTTGTAGGTACATATATGAGCGGTACTGATCCATGCTTCGATCCCTTTTGCATATGGGGCAATGAGATATTCATGAACAAGCGTCATGTGAGGAAACTAAGAAAGATTGTTAGGCGAAAGAAACGGGTGATTGGAATTAAGCTCTTTATTTACACTTTGTCAAAGACAACAGTGAACTTTAGGATGGTACGTAAAGTGATGCCTTTTCCCCTTGCCCACAACAAGTTAATCTTTTAGACCTCAATATCTGATATTTTTATCTTTTCAGTGGTTTCCGAAGCTATTTACTGATGATTACCTTGCAAACTACATGACCGGAGTGGAGGCAACTAAGGTTAAAGTATATAATTCATGCTACCATGATAATGCTCTAGAAGTCTTCCTGAAGGCGGTGAAGGATGGGCGGGCGATCGTCACAAGGGGTTGGACAAAAGTGGTTCGTGCATATGGCATGCAGGAAGGCACATTATGGGCATTCCGCTTCTTCAACACCGTCTGCAGTCAAAATGATTTACACTTGTCTCTTCACCTTTACCGCCTTTAAATACTGCGGTTCATCATAGTTAATTGTTGCCTAATCCTGTAATTACTGAACATATTGTACTGGGAATTTTATTTATGGATTCACTGCTGAACCATTGTGCTGAGAATTTGAATTGCACGTTTCATTTTTCAAAATTTCCAATTAGAATAATAAATTATAGGCAAAAATAAAAAGAGAACAGACGGTCATGGAACTTTGCAAACGGTTCTGGCAGTAAAAGCGCTTGTGATGGATAGCCCAATGCCACACAGTTTTCTACATCATATAGTGTGTGATGTAGTTAATGAAAGCAAACAGTTAACCAAGGTAGAGCGTGTGTGATAGTTACACCTTTCACACACGAGCATATACATAAAACTGTGTGGGATGTGAAGGAAATATGCCCTAGAGGCAATAATAAAGTTATTATTTATTTCTTTATATCATGATAAATGTTTATTATTCATGCTAGAATTGTATTAACCGGAAACATAATACATGTGTGAATACATAGACAAACAGAGTGTCACTAGTATGCCTCTACTTGACTAGCTCTTCGGTAAGTCATTCTGCGGGCTTTCAACAAGTTTATACTCTTTATGTCGCATAAGTCCCATCATTGCTAGCGGCTTACCTTACTTTGTTAAACAGGTCCCAGAAGTGCCAACCTCAATCAGAATGTGCTGACCAAGCTGAAGGCCGTGTACACCTTGGTGGAGCAACTCTACACCGGGTCACAGTGCGCCTTGGCCGTTGTGGCCCTGTCCAATGAGGTTCCGACTCACCTGGCGGACGTACTTCGGCGGCTTGCCGTTCTTCCTCAGCGTTTCCAAGAGCTACGACGGGCCTCTGCAAGAGCCGGAGCCATAGCTGCTCTGAGCCGGGCCAAGGCTTTCCTCCCGGAGCTAGACCCGGCGGAGATCGCGCTCGGATACCCCAGTCTGAAGGAAGACGGCACTCCCTTTGATCAAAAAGACTTTGCTGCCTGCGTGAAGAGTGTGCGCCCGGTGGCTACCTTGATTGGGAATGACATCGACCTGACCAAGTATCAGCCGGGCTATGACTCGGAGAATCAGAGGATCCCCACTCCACGCTACGAAGCAATCAGCTTGATCCCTCCGACTCGTAAGCATACCTTCGCCCCAGAAGTTGACCCGGCCGGGTTAATTCACAAGGAGGCTCAATTTGAAGCTTTGAGCGGCATTAACTGGAAATCATCAACCTTCCAGGTCATGGGAACAGCCGGAGGAGCGGAGAGGGATGAGCCGGAAGCGTCGACCCAGCAAGCATCTTGACTCTTAGGCGGCCCATGATTATGCCTTTAAAACAATGCCTCACCTTTTGGACTCGGGGAGTCTTGTAATAGAGTAGGACAATCATGTTAAACTTGTTGTGCCATCGTGCATATGTTGAATGCTTAGCTCCGTTAAAATTGCTTCCTTATATTCCTCCGGGTCATAATTGATCATTTATTGTCCTTAAGCTCGAATAGCTGTCTTTAACCATCCTGCATAGAAAAACAAGTCACAAGTCTTGAGGCGGCTTACCACACTGAGAACCATAGACCTTACATATATAACCCGGAATAGGAATAAACAATCCCCAAAGACTGGCCCTCAATTACCTCTTTGATGTAACCATAATGGCATACTTACGAGCCTTCAAGTATAGTTCCGGCTTATGTAACCCGAATAATGAGGTGAAGATCTCAACTCCGGTTTACCAGTATCAAGAATACTTACTATGTGTTTATCAACGTTGTGAATCAAAATTAAGTCAGCCAAGTAAAAGCCGCCCTTGCACACTGTTGATATGACCAACAGAACTTGTTGTAAGTTAGAAGATCAAAAACTTAGGGGCTTCCGGTTCGAATACGACCAGAGAAACGTCCCAAAGGGGTTAAGCTAAGATTCGAATGCGATCATATAGCCCCCAGTGGCTTTGGCGATGCCAATCAAGAGGGTACCGACAGCTATGCTCTCTTTGGTTCGAATACGACCCATGTTTGAACAGGAAGCCCCCAAATGACCTTAAGAGTTGTTTAACGACGCTGATTCGAATGCGATCCACGTCGGTTCCCAAAGGGGATTGAGCTATGATTCAAATACGATCAAAGAAAACTCCCCAATGAGCTCGGCACTGTGCCAATCAAGTGGGTATCGACAGCTATGTTCTCTTTGGTTCGAATACGACCTATGTTTGAACAGGAAGCCCCCAGGTGATTATATTGTTTACAGCTAGATTTGAATACGTCATAAGCCGGATCCACCTCCAAGTAACCATGTGATGTTGTAATGGAAATAACACGTTTACCTTTGGAGGAGAAAAGGACAGAGGTCCTGCTTTATTATTCAACATAATATATATACATGGCTATAGAAATATGTACAGTATGAGAGCCGGTGGCTCAAGTGTAATAAGGCCGAAGCTGAGCTATGTTCCACCGCCGACGGGTCTCTTCCTCCGACTTGCGTGAATCTTTATGCTCCCGGACGTCAATAAGGTAGCATGACCTGTTGTGCAAGTTCTTGCTGACCACAAAGGGCCCTTCCCAAGGCGGGGATAGCTTGTGTGCATCTGTTTGATCTTGGATGAGCCGGAGCACCAGATCACCTTCCTGGAAGATTCGGGACTTAACCCGGCGACTGTGATAACGGCGCAGGTCTTGTTGGTAAATCGCTGAGCGAGCTGCTGCCACGTCATGCTATTCGCCCAACAAGTAAAGAGCATCTTGGCGCGCCTGTTCATTATCCGCCTCAACATAAGCCGCCACTCGAGGCGAGTCATGACAGATGTCACTGGGGAGGACTGCTTCCGCTCCATAAACCATGAAGAAGGGCGTGTAACCCGTAGACCTGTTAGGAGTAGTATTGATGCTCCATAACACGAAGGGTAACTCCTCCACCCAACAACCCGGCGTTCGTTGCAAAGTGACCAAAAGCCGGGGCTTGATGCCCTTCAAGATCTCCTGATTAGCCCTCTCAGCTTGACCATTGGATTGAGGGTGAGCCACTGAGGAAACGTCAAGTCGAATATGATCACGTTGACAAAACTCCTCCATAGCGTCTTTAGATAGATTAGTCCCATTGTCAGTTATAATGCTGCGTGGAAAGCCAAAGTGAAATATCACCCTTTTCATGAACTGAACCGCCGTGGCTGCGTCACACTTGCTAACGGGCTCTGCCTCAACCCACTTTGTGAACTTGTCAACTGCCACCAAGAGGTGGGTCTTCTTATCCTTGGATCTCTTAAAAGGCCCAACCATATCAAGCCCCCAAACCGCAAATGGCCAAGTAATTGGAATCATCCTCAGCTCCTGAGCCGACACGTGAGCCCGTCGCGAGAACCTCTAACAACCGTCACACTTACTGACCAAGTCCTCCGCATCAGCATGAGCCGTCAGCCAATAAAAACCATGACGAAAAGCCTTGGCCACAAGGGATTTTGAGCCGGCATGATGGCCACAATCCCCTTCGTGAATCTCACGTAAGATTTCTTGACCCTCCTCAGGGGAAACACAACGCTGGAACGCTCCCGTAACACTGCGGCGATGCAGCTCACCATTGATAACGACCATTGACTTAGATCACGGGTTATTTGTCTGGCCAAAGTTTCATCCTCAGGCAAATCTCCCCGGGTCATGTAAGCCAAGTATGGTACTGTCCAATCTGGGGTGATGTGGAGGGCCGCCACCAACTGTGCCTCTGGGTCAGGAACAGCCAAGTCTTCCTCTGTAGGTAACTTAACAGAAGGGTTATGTAGGATGTCCAAGAAAGTATTAGGCGGCACCGGTTTTCGCTGAGAGCCCAGCCGGCTTAATGCATCAGCCGCCTCGTTCTTCCTGCGATCGATGTGCTCTACTTGGTAACCCTGAAAGTGTCCAGCAATGGCATCAACTTCACGGCGATAAGCCGCCATGAGAGGGTCCTTGGAATCCCACTTGCCTGATACTTGTTGAGCCACTAAGTCTGAGTCGCCGAAGCACCTTACCCGGCTCAAGCTCATCTCCTTAGCCATCCGAAGACCATGGAGCAAGGCCTCATACTCAGCCGCATTGTTAGTACAAGGAAACATCAACCGTAGCACATAATGAAACTTGTCACCTTTAGGGGAAGCCAATACAACTCCAGCCCCCGAGCCCTCCAATTGCCTAGACCCATCAAAGTGAATAGTCCAATATGTATTATCCGGCTTTTCTTCAGGCACCTGTAGCTCTGTCCAATCGTTGATGAAATCCACCAAAGCTTGAGATTTAACAGCAGTGCGTGGTACGTATTTCAGACCATGAGGCCCAAGTTCTATAGCCCACTTAGCCACTCTCCCTATGGCTTCACTGTTTTGGATGATATCTCCGAGGGGAGCAGAACTAACCACAGTGATGGGGTGACCTTGGAAATAATGCTTAAGCTTCTGGCTTGCCATGAACACACCATAAACAAGCTTCTGCCAATGCGGATACCGTTGTTTGGACTCGATGAGCACTTCACTGACGTAATAAACCGGCCGCTGAACCGGATATTCCTTACCCTCTTCCTTGCGTTCCACCACCACAGCCACACTGACGGCTCGTGTGTTAGCAGCTACATACAGTAGTAAGGGCTCCTTGTCAACCGGAGCAGCGAGGACTGGGGGCTCAGCCAGCTGTCTCTTCAAATCCTCAAAAGCAGTATTAGCAGCATCATTCCAGACAAAGTCATCATTTTTCTTCATCAACTGGTACAGTGGCATGGCCTTTTCACCCAAACGGCTTATAAACCGGCTCAAAGCAGCGATGCGGCCTGCTAGACGCTGGACGTCGTTGATGCACGCCGGCTTAGCCAGAGAGGTGATTGCCTTTATCTTTTCCGGGTTAGCTTCAATGCCTCTGTTGGAAACCAGGAAACCCAAGAGCTTGCCTGCAGGAACACCAAAAACACACTTGGCCGGGTTAAGCGTCATCTTGTAAACCCGGAGATTATCAAAGGTTTCTCTAAGGTCATCTACCAGGGTCTCCTTCTCCCTGGACTTAACCACGATATCATCCACATAGGCGTGAACATTGCGCCCAATCTGGTTATGAAGACAATTCTGCACACAACGCTGGTAAGTCGCCTGTGCACTCTTGAGTCCAAAAGGCATAGACACATAACAGAAGGCTCCAAAGGGAGTGATGAACGCCGTCTTCTCCTGGTCCTTAACTGCCATTTTAATCTGATGGTATCCAGAATACGCATCCAAGAAACTTAAACGCTCACAACCCGCTGTGGCATCAATGATTTGATCAATACGGGGGAGAGCAAAAGGATCAGCCGGACACGCCTTGTTTAAGTCCATGTAGTCCACACACATCTGCCAGGTGCCATTCTTCTTGAGCACGAGCACCGGGTTAGCTAGACATTCTGGATGAAAAACTTCGACAATAAACCCGGCCGCTAAGAGCCGGGTCACCTCCTCACCAATGGCTTTCCGCCTCTCCTCATTAAACCGCCGAAGGAATTGCCTGACCGGCTTAAATTTCAGATCAATATTGAGAGTGTGCTCAGCGAGTTCTCTAGGTACACCTGGCATGTCAGAAGGTTTCCATGCAAAAATGTCCCTATTCTCACGGATGAACTCGACGAGCGCGCTTTCCTATTTTGGATCCAGATTGGCGCTGATGCTAAACTGCTGAGATGAGTCACCTGGAACGAAATCAACAAGTTTAGTCTCATCACCTGATTTAAATTTCATTGCCGGCTCATGCTCCGTGGTCGGCTTTTTCAGAGATGTCATGTCTGTTGGGTCGACATTATCCTTGTAAAACTTCAGCTCCTCTGTTGCACAAACAGATTCTGCATAAGCCGCGTCACCTTCCTCACACTCCAAGGCTATCTTCCGGCTACCATGAACCGTAATGGTCCCATTGTGACCCGGCATCTTGAGCTGTAGGTATACGTAACACGGCCGTGGCATGAACTTGGCGTAAGCCGGCCGCCCAAATATGGCATGATACAGACTTCTTATCTTGACCACCTCAAAGGTCAATTTTCCACCCCGTAGTTGTTTTCATCTCCAAAGGCCACTTCCAGTTCAATCTTACCAACTGGATAAGCGGACTTACCAGGCACCACACCATGGAAAACAGTATTGGACTGGCTGAGGTTCTTATCAATCAACCCCATACGACGGAAGGTCTCATAATAGAGGATGTTGATGCTGCTGCCTCCATCCATGAGCACCTTAGTGAACTTATATCCTCCCACCTGAGGAGCCACCACCAGGGCCAAGTGACCCGGATTATCAACCCGGGGAGGGTGATCCTCCCTACTCCACACAATAGGCTGCTCAGACCATCTTAAATAGCGTGGAATCGCCGGCTCAACAGCATTCACAGCCCTCTTATGAAGCTTCTGATCTCGCTTACACAGACTAGTGGAAAACACATGATACTGTCCACCATTGAGCTGCTTTGGATTGGCCTGGTATCCCCCCTGTTGCTGTTGATGACCCTGGCCGGACTGCTGACTAAAGCCCCCTTGAACATTCTGAGGATTGGAATTTGAGCCGCCGGCGCTTGGGCCGCCGCCCGAGCCATTATTGCCATTAAAGGCGTTGGAATTCTTAAAGGCCTTCATGATTGTGCAATCTTTCCATAGATGAGTAGCTGACTTCTCCCTAGAGCCATGCCTTGGACAAGGCTCATTTAACAACTGCTCAAGCGTTGGGCCTGAACCGCCGGCTCAGGGAGGTGGCCTCCCTTTACGTCGCTGGTTGTTACCCTGTGAGCTGGCGTTGGCCACAAACTCCATGCTGCCATCAGCCTTACGCTTGTTACCTCCTTGGTTGCCGGGTTATGCTGAGGACCCTTGCCATTGTCGTTCTTCTTTCCCTTCCCTGTCCTTTCATCATCTGACGCGGGGTCCTTGGTACTATCAGAGTCGGCCTACTTGACGAGAGCCGCCATCAGTGTACCCATATCATTGCAGTCGCGCTTGAGCCGCCCGAGTTTCATCTTCAGTGGCAGGAAACGACAATTCTGCTCTAACATTAAGACTGCAGAGCCGGCATCCATCTTATCAGATGAATGTATTATCTCTTTGACCCGGCGAACCCAATGCGTCGTAGACTCGCCCTCCTGCTGTTTACAGTTAGTCAAATCCACAATTGACATAGACTGCCTACAGGTATCTTTGAAGTTTTGGATGAACCGGGCTTTCAGCTCAGCCCAAGACCCGATAGAATTCGGCGGCAGCCCTTTCAACCAAGTGCGGGCAGTCCCATCTAACATCATGGTGAAGTACTTGGCCATCGCCGCCTCGCTGACCTCCAGCAATTCCGTGGCCATCTCGTAACTCTCGATCCAGGCTCCGGGTTGTAAATCAGCCGTGTAATTAGGCACCTTCCTAGGCCCTTTGAAGTCCTTGGGTAGACGTTCATTGCGGAGAGCCGGCACTAAACAGGGGACACCCCCAGTCCTCGTAGGGATACCCACGTCGACGGAAGCCGTTGGAGAAGCCGGGGGTCTCTGGTAAGCCTTCAACTGAAGCACCTGCTCCGCCTCTTGCCGTGCTGTGTCTTGGTCTGCTGCGTGGAAGGCCCCGTTATGAGCTGGGCCGTGGCCAGGTGGCAAGTCATGGCGTCGGACATTACTTGAGCCGGTCGCTGAGACCATGTGTCTGCTATAACTCGGGCTCCGGCCCGGACGAGGGGTTGAATGGATCATGTCCCGGCTATAAGAGTACGCCTCTTGCTGCGCCAGAGCTGTCTGAAGGAGCTCTCTGACCCGGCGGGTTTCAACCGCCGTTGGAGAGTCGCCATCAATTGGAAGAGCCGCCAGCCGTGCCACCACGGCGACCATGTTTTCCAATGGGTTGGCATAATGACCCGGTGGTATTGGCACGTACTGAGGCGGGGCAGGGTTCACCCGGGGCGGTCCCATCACTTGGGGCTGAATTGGTGTCGCAGCCTCGGGCACTATGATCTCCGGCGGGTTACTAGACCCTACACCTGGCGTGTTGAAGAGGTTTCGAGGATCGTAAACCGGAGGGAGTCGAGATTGGGCCTTTTGATGCCTCCTTCTCATAACCTCATTGGATGCGTTTTGATCCATCGTGAGCCGGAAGGACTGTGCCTGATTCAGCTGAGTCTGGGCGTCGAGAGCCGCCCTCTCTGCAGCCATCCTGATCCCCTCCACCGCCAGATCCTCCTTGGCCTTTGCTAGATCCAACTTTAACTGTGCCACCTCCGCGTCATGTTGAACTTGATCCGCCGGAGCTACCGTAGCGGTCAACAGGACCGTCATCTTATCTGTGAGATCCATCAGCACCTGAGCCGGCGAAGGCACCGGGCTTCCTGACCCGGAGGCGGGGTTTTGAACAGGTTGCGCGCCAGCCATGAAGATCCCAACCCGGCTTGGTGGTTCAAAGGGGTCCGGAATGCTGTCGCCGTCGGAACAACCCCTGAGCCTGCCATCTTGAAGTTGATACAACGAGTTTGACTCATCCGTAGACGACTCGCCGTCAGAGCCGGCGGCCGTCTCATCACCAGATCCATATCCTTCAGAGAGTCCTCCATGAATACATCCCACGAAAGCATGCTTCAAGGCAGGTAGAGCCCGGGCGGGTCGTGCGCGCTGAGCCGTCTCGATGAGATCGGCGTAGAGATCCGGCTCAGGGCCCGGCTCACCAATCTTGCCAATGAAAACATGGATTCTGCCAAAGGGGACCCGGTACCCGTACTCAATTGAGCCGGCGTCGGGGCCCCAGTTTGCATCGTCGATGTAGAGCTTGCTGCGACGACTCTTGGTCATCCGGCCCACAGCGTATCCCTTGAGCCCTTCGAAGCTGCCCTTCAAGAACTCAAATCCACCGTGCACCAGCCCCACGGTGGGCGCCAACTGTCGTGGAATTGTCACGGGAGATGTCCTCGAGCTAGGACTTAGTCGTGGAGCCATCGCAACTAGGAAGCTTAAAGGGGTTAAGCGGGATAAGGAACATGGGGGTTATACTAGTTCGGCCCCTTACGGTGAAGGTAAAAGCCTACGTCCAGTTGAGGTGGTATTGATTATGGTTTTGATGACCAGGGAGCTTAATCGCTATGCCTGGCTCTCGACGAGATCTTACTTGTCCCTAAACTGCCGCCGAGTCGCCCCTTTATATAGAGAGGTTGACGCCCAGCGGCTCTCAGAATCCCGGCCGGCTCATAAGAGTGTCCGGCTCGGACTCTCAACTATTCTTGCCTTACACTACAAGTCTTGCCATACGACGGTTTATCACTACGGGCCTTAAGCCTCCTCCGGGTCTTAAGCCCATTATCTAAACCGCCGTCTTCAAGCTTGGTACTCGGCTTCGCGTAATGACCATTATGACGTAACCCGGCCCCTCCTGGGCGGGTGACTCTAATGGTTATATCCTCAACAGTTATGTTTCCTAGCCATAGACATGAGTTGTCATTTGATTAACGGGATCACATCATTAGGAGAATCATGTGATTGACTTGACCCATTCCGTTAGCTTAGCACTCGATCGTTTAGTATGTTGCTATTGCTTTCTTCATGACTTATTCATGTTCCTATGACTATGAGATTATGCAACTCCCGTTTACCGGAGGAGCACTTTGTGTGCTACCAAACGTCACAACGTAAGTGGGTGATTATAAAGGTGCTCTACAGGTGTCTCCAAAGGTACTTGTTGGGTTGGCATATTTCGAGATTAGGATTTGTCACTCCGATTGTCGGAGAGGTATCTCTGGGACCACTCAGTAATACACATCACTATAAGCCTTGCAAGCATTGTGACTATTGAGTTACTTGCGGGATGATGTATTATGGAACGAGTAAAGAGACTTGCCGGTAACGAGATTGAACTAGGTATCGAGATACCGACGATCGAATCTCGGGCAAGTAACATACCGATGACAAAGGGAACAACGTATGTTGTTATGCGGTCTGAGCGATAAAGATCTTCGTAGAATATGTGGGAACCAATATGAGCATCCAGGTTCCGCTATTGGTTATTGACCGAAGAGGTGTCTCGGTCATGTCTACATAGTTCTCGAACCCGTAGGGTCCGCACGCTTAACGTTACGATGACAGTTATATTATGAGTTTATATGTTTTGATGTACCGAAGGTTGTTCGGAGTTCCGGATGTGATCACAGACATGACGAGGAGTCTCGAAATGGTCGAGACATAAAGATTGATATATTGGAAGCCTATGTTTGGACATCGGAAGTGTTCCGGGTGAAATCGGGATTTTTCCGGAGTACCGGGAGGTTACCGGAACCCCCCGGTAACTTAATGGGCCTTAGTGGGCCTAGGTGGAAGAGAGGAGAGGAGGCCAGGGCAGGGCCGCGCGCCCCTCCCCCCAGTCCGAATAGGACAAGGAGAGGGGGGCGGCGCCCCCCCTTCCTTCCTTCCCTCCACCTCTTCCCCCTTTCTCTCCTAGTCCAACATGGAAAAGGGGGGGAGTCCTACTCCCGGTAGGAGTAGGACTCCTCCTGGCGCGCCTCTCCTCTAGGCCGGCCGAACCCCCCCTTGCTCCTTTATATACGGGGGCAGGGGGCTCCTCTAGACACACAATTGATCAACGATCTTTTAGCCGTGTGCGGTGCCCCCCTCCACCATATTACACCTCGATAATATCGTAGCGGTGCTTAGGCGAAGCCCTGCGTCGGTAGAACATCATCATCGTCACCACGCCGCCGTGCTGACGAAACTCTCCCTCAACACTCGGCTGGATCGGAGTTCGAGGGACGTCATCGAGCTGAACGTGTGCTGAACTCGGAGGTGCCGTGCGTTCGGTACTTGATCGGTCGGATCGTGAAGACATACGACTACATCAACCGCGTTGTGTTAACGCTTCCACTATCGGTCTACGAGGGTACGTGGACAACACTCTCCCCTCCCGTTGCTATGCATCACCATGATCTTGCGTGTGCGTAGAATTTTTTTGAAATTACTACGTTCCCCAACAGGATGTACATCCGAACGGAAACGTTTTCCCTGGATTGACTGTGTGGGATGTACATAAGAACGGAAATGTATTCCTTGGATTGACTGTGTGTGATATACATACGATTGGAAATGTTTTTCTGGATTCACCGTGTGGGATATACATACCTACGGAAATGATTTTCTCGGATTACCGTGTGGGATGTACATACCTATGGAAATGATTGGGTTTCGATGCCTCGCCCAATCGCACACGTCCCCAGCCTGGGTCCCAGGAGGGCCTATCCCCGACAATTTCTGGGTCGTGTGGGAAGGACACCCTATCGCACACACTCACTTGGCGACGGTTCCAAATGCCGTCGCGGTAAGGGGTTAAAAACCATTTCTTTAGGACCGACGCGCACCAGTGAGGCATTTTTAAGATATCAGTCAAGCGAGTACGCAAAAAGACTGGCCTCAGCATTTCAGCAAAGCGTTCAAATTCTTCATCATCTTTCTTTTTAGTTGACTTAGGTGGAAAGGGCATAGGTTTTTGAACCCATGGTTCTCTTTCCTTACCGTGTTTTCTAGCAACAAAGTCTCTTTTATCATATCTTTTATTCTTGAGTTGTGGGTTATCAAGATCAACTGTTGGTTCTATCTCAACATCATTGTTTGGTTCTTTATTATTTGTTTGAGTATCTTCACGAACCTCATCATTATCTTTTTCATTATCAGAAGGTGAGTGTTCACTACCAGATTGAGCTTCAGCATCGGAGATAGAAACTTCATTATCATTATCAGGAGGTTTTTCTATTTCAGGTTCACTAGAGGCATGCAAAGTCCTATCATTTTTCTTCTTCTTTTTCTTTTTAGAAGGGCTATGTGCATCGGTGTTAACCCTTTGAGAGTCTTGTTCAATTCTTTTTGGGTGTCCCTCGGGATTAAGTGGTTCATGAGTCATCCTACCTCCTCTAGTCATTACTCTAATAGCATGATCATTCATATTATTATTCATTTCATCTAACAACTCTCTTTGAGATTTTGCAACTTGTTCTAACTGAGTTTGAACCATAGAAGCATGCTTCCCCACACCTCTAACATCATTTGAGATTATAAATAACAAGTCACTCAAGCAAGCAATCATATCAGAATTGTATTGCAATTGTTTCATAACATTTGCATTGAAGTGATCTTGCTTTCTAATGTAATTTTCAAACTCATAAAGGCATTGCCTAGGGTGCATATTGTGAGGATTATCATTATCACTGAATTTCATTAGAGAATTTACCTCTACCACCTTAGGTGGTGGTGGTGTATCAAGCCCATGTATTTCTTCGATAGGAGGTAAATTTTTGACATCCTCAGCTTCAATACCTATTCCTCTCATAGATGTCTTTGCCTCTTGCATATCTTCAGGAATAAGATATAAGATACCCCTCTTCTTCGGAGTGGGTTTAGGCGGTGGTTCAGGAAGAGTCCAATCATCATAATTTTGTTGGGGAACGTAGTAATTTCAAAAAAATTCCTACGCACACGCAAGATCATGGTGATGCATAGCAACGAGAGGGGAGAGTGTTGTCTACGTACCCTCGTAGACCGTAAGCGGAAGTGTTATATCAACGCGGTTGATGTAGTCGTACATCTTCACAATCCGACCGATCCAAGTACCGAAAGCACGGCACCTCCGAGTTCTGCACACGTTCAGCTCGATGACGTCCCCGCCTTCTCGATCCAGCAAGAGGGGCGAAGTAGTAGATGAGTTCCGGCAGCACGACGGCGTGGTGACGGTGTTGGCGAAGAACAATCTCCGCAAGGCTTCGCCTAAGCACTACGAAAACTATGACGGAGGGTAAACTAGAGGGGACGGGGTTGCCGGCACACGGCTTGGTGTTTCTTGATGTGTCTTGGGTGCTAGCCCTACCCCTCTATTTATATGTTGAGCCTTGGGGTCGAAACTTGGAGTAAAAGCCTCCACAAAGTTGGTTTCACCCGAAAGGCAAGAGTCCTTCTCGGACTCCATGGCCAGACGCCAGGGTTCCCGGCGTCTGGACCCAGACGCCAGGGACCCTGGCGTCTGGCCCCTGGACTCCGCAAAACTTCCTTTTGCGCTTTCCAAAAACCTCGTGGGCTTTCCCCTTTGGCCCAGATAAAGTGTTCTCGTGCCCAAACATTCCGGGAAACATCCGGAACCCCTTCAGATGGATTCCGGAACCTTTCTGAAGATCAAACACTACTATCCACATATCAATCTTTACTTCCGGACCATTCCGGAGTTCCTCGTCATATCCGTGATCTCATCCAAAACTCTGAACAACATTCGGTCACCAACATACATAACTCATAGTACTATATCATCAACGAACGTTAAGCGTGCGGACCCTACGGGTTCGAGAACTATGTAGACATGACCGAGACACCTCTCTGGTCAATAACCAATAGCGGGACCTGGATGCCCATATTGGCTCCTACATATTCTACGAAGATCTTTATCGGTCAGACCGCATAAAAACATATGTTGTTCCCTTTGTCATCGGTATGTTACTTGCCCGAGATTCGATCGTCGATATCTCAATACCTAGTTCAATCTCATTACCGGAAAGTCTCTTTACTCGTTCCGTAATACATCATCCCCCAACTAACTCATTAGTTGCAATGCTTGCAAGGCTTATAGTGATGTGCATTACTGAGTTGGCCCAGAGATACCTCTCTGACAATCGGAGTGACAAATCCTAATCTCGAAATACGCCAACCCAACAAGTACCTTCGGAGACACCTATAGATCACCTTTATAATCACCCAGTTATGTTGTGACGTTTGGTAGCACACAAAGTGTTCCTCGGGTAAACGGGAGTTGCATAATCTCATAGTCATAGGAACATGTATAAGTCATGAAGAAAGCAATAGCAACATACTAAACGATCAAGTACTAAGCTAACGGAATGTGTCTAGTCAATCACATCATTCTCCTAATGATGTGATCCCGTTAATCAAATGACAACTCTTTGTCTATGTCTAGGAAACATAACCATCTTTGATCAACGAGCTAGTCAAGTAGAGGCATACTAGTGACACTCTGTTTGTCTATGTATTCACACATGTATCATGTTTCCGGTTAATACAATTCTAGCATGAATAATAAACATTTATCATGATATAAGGAAATAAATAATAACTTTATTATTGCCTCTAGGGCACATTTCCTTCAGTCTCCCACTTGCACTAGAGTCAATAATCTAGATCACATCGCCATGTGATTTAACATCAATAGTTCACATCACCATGTGATTAAAACCCATAGTTCACATCATCATGTGACCAACACCCAAAGTGTTTACTAGAGTCAATAATCTAGTTCACATCGCTATGTGATTAACACCCAAAGAGTACTAAGGTGTGATCATGTTTTGCTTGTGAGAGAAGTTTAGTCAACGGGTCTGCCATATTCAGATCCGTATATATTTTGCAAATTTCTATGTATACAATGCTCTACACGGAGCTACTTTAGCTAATTGCTCCCACTTTCGATATGTATCCAGATGAAGACTTAGAGTCATCTGGATCAGTGCCAAAACTTGTATTGACGTAACCCTTTTACGACGAACCTTTTGTCACCTTCATAATTGAGAAACATATCCTTATTCCACTAAGGATAATTTTGACTGTTGTCCAGTGATCTACTCCTAGATCACTATTGTACTCCCTTGCCAAAATCAGTGTAGGGTATACAATAGATCTGGTACACAGCATGGCATACTTTATATAACCTATGGCCAAGGCATAGGGAATGACTTTCATTCTCTTTCTATCTTCTGCCGTGGTCGGGCTTTCAGTCTTACTCAAATTCACACCTTGTAACATAGGCAAGAACTCTTTCTTTGACTATTCCATTTTGAACTACTTCAAAATCTTGTCAAGGTACGTACTCATTGAAAAACTTATCAAGCGTCTTGATCTATCTCTATAGATCTTGATGCTCAATATGTAGGCAGCTTCACCGAGGTCTTTCTTTGAAAAACTCCTTTCAAACACTCCTTTATGCTTTGCAGAATAATTCTACATTATTTCCGATCAACAATATGTCATTCACATATACTTATCAGAAATATTGTAGTGCTCCCACTCACTTTCTTGTAAATACAGGCTTCACCGCAAGTCTGTATAAAACTATATCCTTTGATCAACTTATCAAAGCGTATATTCCAACTCCGAGATGCTTGCACCAGTCCATAGATGGATCCCTAGAGCTTGCATATTTTGTTAGCACCTTTAGGATTGACAAAACCTTTTGGTTGCATCATATACAACTCTTCTTTAATAAATCCATTAAGGAATGCAGTTTTGTTTATCCATTTGCCAGATTTCATAAAATGCGGCAATTGCTAACATGATTCGGACGGACTTAAGCATAGATACGAGTGAGAAACTCTCATCGTATTCAACACCTTGAACTTGTCGAAAACCTTTTGCGACAATTCTAGCTTTGTAGATAGTGACACTACTATCAGCGTCCGTCTTCCTCTTGAAGATCCATTTAATCTCAATGGCTTGCCGATCATTTGGGCAAGTCATCCAAAGTCCACACTTTGTTCTCATACATGGATCCCATCTCAGATTTCATGGCCTTAAGCCATTTTTCGGAATCTGGGCTCACCATCGCTTCTTCATAGTTCGTAGGTTCGTCATGTTCTAGTAACATGACCTCCAGAACAGGATTACCGTACCACTCTAGTGCGGATCTCACTCTGGTTGACCTACGAGGTTTGGTAGTAACTTGATCTGAAGTTTCATGATCATCATCATTAGCTTCCTCACTAATTGGTGTAGGAGTCACAGGAACAGATTTATGTTATGAACTACTTTCCAATAAGGGAGCAGGTACAGTTACCTCATCAAGTTCTACTTTCCTCCCACTCACTTCTTTCGAGAGAAGCTCCTTCTCTAGAGAGGATCCATTCTCAGCAACGAATATCTTGCCTTCGGATCTATGATAGAAGGTGTACCCAACATTTTCTTTTGGGTATCCTATGAAGACGCACTTCTTCGATTTGGGTTTGAGCTTATCAGGTTGAAACTTTTTCACATAAGCATTGCAACCTCAAACTTTAAGAAACGACAGCTTAGGTTTCTTGCCAAACCATAGTTCATATGGTGTCGTCCCAACGGATTTAGATGGTGCCCTATTTAACGTGAATGCAGCTGTCTCTAATGCATAACCCCAGAATGATAGTGGTAAATCGGTAAGAGACATCATAGATTGCACTATATCCAATAAAGTATGGTTATGACGTTCGGACACACCATTATGCTGTGGTGTTCCAGGTGGCACGAATTTGTGAAACTATTCCACATTGTTTTAATTGAAGGCCAAACTCGTAACTCAAATATTCTACCTCTGCGATCATATCGTAGAAACTTTTATTTTCTTGTTACGATGATTCTCCACTTCACTCTGAAATTCTTTGAACTTTTCAAATGTTTCAAACTTGTGTTTCATCAAGTAGATATACCCATATCTGCTCAAATCATCTGTGAAGGTCAGAAAATAACGATACTTGTCGTGAGCCTTAACACTCATCGGACCACATACATTAGTATGTATTATTTCCAATAAGTTAGTTGCTCGCTCCATTGTTCCAGATAATGGAGTCTTAGTCATCTTGCCCATGAGGCATGGTTCGCAAGCATCAAGTGATTCATAATCAAGTGATTCCAAAAGTCCATCAGCATGGAGTTTCTTCATGAGCTTTACACCAATATGACCTAAACGGCAGTGCCACAAATAAGTTGCACAATCATTATTAACTTTGCATCTTTTGGCTTCAATATTATGAAAATGTGTATCACCATGATCGAGATCAAACAGAACAACAATTATTCTCTAACTTACAGGAATAACCGTATTGCAATAAACATGATCCAATCATATTCATGCTCAAGGCAAACACTAAATAACATTTATTTTAGGTTCAACACTAATCCCGAGAGTATAGGGAGTGTGCGATGATGATCATATCAATCTTGGAACCAGTTCCAATACACATCGTCACTTCACCCTTAACTAGTCTCTTTTCATTCTGCAACTCCCGTTTCGAGGTACTACTCTTAGCAACTAAACCAGTATCAAATACCGAGGGGTTGCTATAAACACTAGTAAAGTACACATCAACAACATGTATATCAAATATAGCTTTGTTCACTTTGCCATCCTTGTTATCCACCAAATACTTGGGGCAGTTCCGCTTCCAGTGACCAATCCCTTTGCAGTAGAAGCACTTAGTCTCAGGCTTAGGTCCAGACTTGGGCTTCTTCACTTGAGCAGCAACTTGCTTGCCGTTCTTCTTGAAGTTCCCCTTCTTCCCTTTGCCCTTTCTCTTGAAACTAGTGGTCTTGTCAACCATCAACACTTGATGTTTTCCTTGATTTCTACCTTCGCCGATTTTAGCATCGTGAAGAGCTTGGGAATTGTTTTCGTCATCCCTTGCATATTATAGTTCATCACGAAGTTCTACTAACTTGGTGATGGTGACTAGAGAATTCCGTCAATCACTATTTTATCTGGAAGATTAACTCCCACTTGATTCAAGCGATTGTAGTACCCAGACAATCTGAGCACATGCTCACTGCTTGAGCTATTCTCCTCCATCTTTTAGTTATATAACTTGTTGGAGACTTCATATCTCTCAACTCGGGTATTTGCTTGAAATATTAACTTCAACTCCTGGAACATCTCATATGGTCCATGACGTTCAAAACGTCTTTGAAGTCCCGATTCTAAGCTGTTAAGCATGGTGCACTAAACTATCAAGTAGTCATCATATTGAGCTAGCCAAACGTTCATAACATCTGCATCTGCTCCTACAATAGGTCTGTCACCTAGCGGTGCATCAAGGACATAATTCTTCTGTGCAGCAATGAGGATAATCCTCAGATCACGGATTCAATCCGCATCATTGCTACTAACATTTTTCAACTTAGTTTTCTCTAGGAACATATCAAAAAATAAAACAGGGGAGCTAAACGCGAGCTATTGATCTACAACATATATATGCTAATACTACCAGGACTAAGTTCATGATAAATTAAAGTTCAATTAATCATATTACTTAAGAACTCCCACTTAGATAGACATCCCTCTAATCATCTAAGTGATCACGTGATCCAAATCAACTAAACCATAACCGATCATCGAGTGAAATGGAGTAGTTTTCAAATGTGAACATCACTATGTTGATCATATCTTCTATATGATTCACGCTCGACCTTTCGGTCTCAGTGTTCCGAGGCCATATCTGCATATGCTAGGCTCGTCAAGTTTAACCTGAGTATTCCGCGTGTGCAAAACTGTCTTGCACCCGTTGTAGATGGACGTAGAGCTTATCACACCTGATCATCACGTGGTGTCTGGGCACGACGAACTTTGGCAACGGTGCATACTCAGGGAGAACACTTTTATCTTGAAATTTAGTGAGAGATCATCTTATAATGCTACCGCCGAACTAAGCAAAATAAGATGTATAAAAGATAAAGATCACATGCAATCATAATATGTGACATGATATGCCCATCATCATCTTGTGCCTTTGATCTCCATCTCCAAAGCATCTTCATGATCTCCATCGTCACCGGCATGACACCATGATCTCCATCATCTGGATCTATATCAATGTGTCGTCACATGGTCGTCTCGCCAACTATTGCTCTTGCAACTATTGCTATCGCATAGCGATAAAGTAAAGCAATTATTTGGCGCTTGCATCTTATGCAATAGAGAGACAACCATAAGGCTTTTGCCAGTTGCCGATAAGTTCAACAAAACCTGATCATCTCATACAACAACTTATATCTTCATCACGTCTTGACCATATCACATCACAACATGCCCTGCAAAAACAAGTTAGACGTCATCTACTTTGTTGTTGCAAGTTTTACGTGGCTGCTACGGGCTCAGCAAGAACCGTCCTTACCTACGCATCAAAACCACAATGATAGTTCGTCAAGTTAGTGTTGTTTTAACCTTCTCAAGGACCGGGCGTAGCCACACTCGGTTCAACTAAAGTTAGAGAAACTGACACACGCTAGTCACCTGTGTGCATAGCATGGCGGTAAAACCAGTCTCGCGTAAGCGTACGCGTAATGTCGGTCCGGGCCGCTTCATCCAACAATACTGCCGAACCAAAGTATGACATGCTGGTAAGTAGTATGACTTGTATCGCCCACAACTCACTTGTGTTCTACTCATCCATATGACATCTACGCATAAAACCAGGCTCGGATGCCACTGTTGGGGAATGTAGTAATTTCAAAAAAATTCCTACGCACACGCAAGATCATGGTGATGCATAGCAACGAGAGGGGAGAGTGTTCTCTACGTACCCTCGTACACCATAAGCGGAAGCGTTATATCAATGCGGTTGATGTAGTCGTACGTCTTCACGATCTGACCGATCCAAGTACTGAAAGCACGACACCTCCGAGTTCTGCACACGTTCAGCTTGATGACGTCCCCGCCTTCTCGATCCAGCAAGAGGGGCGAAGTAGTAGCTGAGTTCCGGCAGCACGAGGGCATGGTGACGGTGTTGGTGAAGAACAATCTCCGCAGGGCTTCGCCTAAGCACTACGAAAACTATGACGGAGGATAAACTAGAGGGGCGAGGTTGCCGGCACATGGCTTGGTGTTTCTTGATGTGTCCTGGGTGCTAGCCCTACCCCTCTATTTATATGTTGAGCCTTGGGGTCGAAACTTGGAGTAAAAGCCTCCACAAAGTCGGTTTCACCTGAAAGGCAAGAGTCCTTCTCGGACTCCAGGGCCAGACGCCAGGGTTCCTGGCGTCTGGACCCAGACGCCAGGGACCCTGGCGTCTGGCCCCTGGACTCCGCAAAACTTCCTTTTGCGCTTTCCAAAAACCTCGTGGGCTTTCCCCTTTGGCCCAGATAAAGTGTTCTCGTGCCCAAACATTTCGGGAAACATCCGGAACCCCTTCCGATGGATTCCGGAACATTTCCGAAGATCAGACACTACTATCCACATATCAATCTTTACTTCTGGACCATTCCGGAGTTCCTCGTCATATCCGTGATCTCATCCAAAACTCCGAACAACATTCGGTCACCAACATACATAACTCATAGTACTATATCGTCAACGAACGTTAAGCGTGCAGACCCTATGGGTTCGAGAACTATGTAGACATGACCGAGACACCTCTCTGGTCAATAACCAATAGCGGGACCTGGATGCCCATATTGGCTCCTACATATTCTACGAAGATCTTTATCGGTCAGACGGCATAACGACATACGTTGTTCCCTTTGTCATCGGTATGTTACTTGCCCGAGATTCGATCCTCGGTATCTCAATACCTATTTAAATCTCGTTACCGGCAAGTCTCTTTACTCGTTTCGTAATACATCATCCCGCAACTAACTCATTAGTTGCAATGCTTGCAAGTCTCATAGTGATGTGCATTACCGAGTGGGCCCAGAGATACCTCTCCGATAATCGGAGTGACAAATCCTAATCTCGAAATACGCCAACCCAACAAGTACCTTCGGAGACACCTATAGATCACCTTTATAATCACCCAGTTATGTTGTGACGTTTGGTAGCACACAAAGTGTTCCTCCGGTAAACGGGAGTTGCATAATCTCATAGTCATAGGAACATGTATAAGTCATGAAGAAAGCAATAGCAACATACTAAACTATCAAGTGCTAAGCTAACGAAATGGGTCAAGTCAATCACATCATTCTCCTAATGATGTGATCCCGTTAATCAAATGACAACTCTTTGTCTATGTCTAGGAAACATAACCATCTTTGATCAACGAGCTAGTCAAGTAGAGGCATACTAGTGACACTCTATTTGTCTATGTATTCACACATGTATCATGTTTCCGGTTAATACAATTCTAGCATGAATAATAAACATTTATCATGATATAAGGAAATAAATAATAACTTTATTATTGCCTCTAGGGCATATTTCCTTCAAATTTTTCAATATGTTATTCAATAATTCTTCAGCTTGCCCAATAGTTCGTTCCCTGAAAACACAACCAATACAACTATCTAGGAAATCCCTAGAAGCATCGGTTAGTCCATTATAGAAGATATCAAGTATTTTATTTTCTTAAGAGGATGATCCGGCAAAGCATTAAGCAATTGGAGAAGCCTCCCCCAAGCTTGTGGGAGACTCTCTTCTTCAATTTGCACAAATTTAAATATCTCCTATAAGGCAGCTTGTTTCTTATGAGCAGGGAAATATTTTCAGAGAAGTAATAAATCATGTCCTGGGGACTACGCACACAACCAGGAGCAAGAGTATTGTACCAAGCTTTAGCATCACCCTTTAATGAGAACGGAGATAATTTGAGAATATAATAATAGCGAATTTTCTTATCATGAGCAAAAAGGGTGGCTATGTCATTCAACTTAGTAAGATGTGCCACAAAAGTTTCAGTTTCATAACCATGTAAAGGATCAGATTCAACCAAAGTAATCAAATCTGGGTCGACAGAGAATTCACAATCCTTATCATCAACAAAGATAGGTGAAGTAGCAAACTGAGGATCACATTTCATTTTAGCATTCAAAGTCTCCTTATACTTGCATAATAATTTTTCTAGATCATCTCTATCCTTACAAGCAAGAATATCCCTAGTTGCCTCCTCATCCATAACATAACCTTTCGGTACCTTTGGCAATTCATATCTAGGAGGGCTTGTTCTAAAGGTGTTTCAAGATTCTTAGTTCCAAGCTCTTCATCAGTTTCAACATTCTCAAAAGATTTAGTTCTAGCAAGTTGTTCATCAAGAAATTCACCTACTAGCACATTATCATCAAGCAAGGTACTAGCATAATCGTAAATATCATTCATAGCAGAAGTAGCATCATCAATAACTTGCGACATATAAGGACTAATAGCATGTGGTGGTGTTGCAAGTCTACTTATAATAGAAGGTGAATCAAGTGCAGAGCTAGATGGTAGTTCCTTACCTCCCCTCGTCTTAGAGGGAAACATATTAGTCTTAGCATCCTTCAGATTCTTCATAGTAGTATTTGATAATAATCCCAAGTGACTCAACAAATATAGCTATGCTCCCCGGCAACGGCGCCAAAAAAGGTCTTGATAACCCACAAGTATAGGGGATCGCAACAATTTTTGAGGGTAAAGTATTCAACCCAAATCTATAGATTCGACACAAGGGGCGCCAAAGAATATTTGCAAGTATTAGCAACTGAGTTGTCAATTCAATCACCCCTGGAGATTAATTATCTGCAGCAAAGTGATCAGTAGCACAGTAATATGATAGCTTTGATAGTAGTGGTAGCAGCAACAGTAACAGTAACAGTGATAGTAATAGTTTTTGTAGCAGTGAAAATAGTAACAACAGTAGTAGTAAATTAGCAAGAGCAATATGTAGGAAAATTGTAGGCATTGGATCGGCGATTTGTTGGATGATATACATCATGTGACAGTTACAACCTATGGCGATACAACACTAGCTCTAATTCGTAAATATAATGTAGGCATGCATTCCGTAAATAGTCATACGTGCTTATGAAAAGAACTTGTATGACATATTTTGTCCTACCCCCCCTCCCCCGTGGCTGCGGGGTCCATATGGAAACTAAGGGTTATTAAGGCGTCCTTTCATAGAGTACCGGAACAAAGCATTAGCACATAGTGAATACATGAACTCCTCAAATTACGGTCATCACCGGAAAGTATCCCGCATATTGTCACTACAAGGTTTACGGATCATAACACGTAATGACTATGACTTGCAAGATCGGATCTAGAACATAGATATAATGGTGATAACATAAACAGTTCAGATCTGAATTCATGGCACCCGGGCCCAAAGTGTCAAGCATTAAGCATAGCAAAATCATAACAACATCAATCTTAGAACATAGTGGATACTAGGGATCAAGCCCTAACAAAACTAGCTCGATTACATGATGAATCTCATCCAACTCCTCACCGACCAGCGAGCCTATGAAGGAATTACTCACTCCCGGTGGAGAGCATCATGGAATTGGTGATGGAGGAGGGTTGGTCATGATGAAGACCGAAGATTCCCCTCTCCGGAGCCCCAAACGGACTCCAGATCTGGCCTCCCGATGAAGAACGGGAGGTGACGGCGGCTCCGTATTGCGAAACGAGATAATTCTTCCTCCCTGATTTTTTTCTCCGAAAATAGGATTTTATAGTGTCGGAGCTAGGGTCTGAGGGGCCACCAGGTGGGCATAACCCACCTGGGCGCGCCTGGAGGGGGGGGGGGCGCCCTGGTGGGTTGTGCTCACCCAGCCCCCCCCCTCCGGTGGCTCTTGGCTCCAGTATTTTTCTTTATTTATATGAAAATCCTTGCAAAGTTTCGTACCAATCCGAGAAGTCTTATTTCTGCACAAAAACAGCACCATGGTATTTCTACTGAAAACAGCATCAATCCGGGTTAGTTTCATTCAAATCATGCAAATTAGAGTCCAAAACAAGATGAAAAGCGTTAGGAAAAGTAGATACGACGCAGACATATCACAGTCCCCAAGCGATAAAAGTAGGGTTTACTCCCCCTCCACCAACAAACACAAGCCATGGCTAACCGAACCCACGGGTGCCTTCCATACCAACAACAGACCTGGGGGGGTTTGTTTAATTATATGCAATTTTTTGATTTCAGGACTAGGCATCCCTATTCCCAGCCCCTCTTGTGCAAGGACAAGTGAATAAACACTCATCAAGTGAATACTCACCACCCCCCGTCGGTCCATGAGCGGTCCAGGCACATAAAATAGATGTTCATTTGAATATTTAGAGGTGGCACATGCAAATTTACTCGGAACGGCAGGGTAATACTGCATATATGTAGATATAGTGGACTCATCTGGAATAATGTTGGTTTAAGGATTTTGATGCACAAGCAGTATTCTCGCTTAGTACACGGGTAGGCTAGCAAATAGGTTGAGAAGTGGCCAGCTAGAGAGCGAGAACGGTCATGAACATGCTTTATGAATAATCAACATTGAATACTAGCATGAGTAGGATATAAACACCATGAACATAAATATCTTGGAGGCTATGTTGGTTTTGATTCGACTACATGCGTGAACATGTGCTAAGTCAAGCCACTTGAAACATTCAGAGGAGGATACCATATCATCATAATACATCATAATCATTTTATTGCATGTTGACACCTAAGATAAGTCATTATCCACTCCTAGCTTCTAAAGCATGGCATGAGCAACTATAATCTTTAATTGTCATTGCAAACATGTTTGATCATAATATGCTGAATCATGGATACCGAGTTAAACATATTTACAAAAATAAAAACAAGTTGGGTTCATGTCCGCTTTTCTCTGCCACAGTCACTTCATCAAATATCGTCATTATTGCCTTTCACTTGCACGACCGAATCATAAGAAAATAATAATAGTGCAGGAGTGCCGTGGACTATGCTGGAATCTGCAACATTTTATTCAAGGGAAAGACAAAATAATATAGGCTCTCTGTTAGATCAACAATAATGAATATGAGAGCCACTCAACATTTTCATCGTGGTCTTCCCCTTGGTACAACTCAACAAAAGAAAAGGAAAAGAATTTCAAAGAAACACACTGAAATATTTTTGGCGTTTTTAGTTTTTCTTGAAGAAAAAAAATTAAAGAAGGAAAAATAAAAACAAGAAAACTATTTACACGAGAAAGCTCCCAACAAGCAGAAGAAGAAACGGGAAATCTTTTTGGGTTTTCTTTTAATACTACAAGTAGATTAAACTAGAAAGAAAAAATGAAAAGAAGCAAGAAATATTTTTGGATTTTCTTAAAAAAATTCAAACACACAAGAAGAAAGCGAGAAAATAAATCTAGCATGGATAATACAATGAAAAGTTGTGGACACTAACAACTGGAATGAAATGTGTGAACATGAATACAATTCGGTGGAAATACGTACTCCCCCAAGATTAGGCTTTTGGCCTAGCTTGGTAATCACCACCCGTAGTAGCCATCCGGTACCATGAGAAGTGTTGTGGCGGCGGCACCTCAGTGTCCCAATCCTGAGGCTCCTCCTCTGCCGCTGCCTGGTCATTCCGGTAGGCAATAATGTCCTCTGCATGACCCTGTATCCGCCCATAGCAATAGAATCAAACAAAGCATGTGCAGGCAACGGGATAATATCATGGGTTTCCACACTGAAAATGAAGTTGTAAAGAATGTTATGAAAAGAATTAGCAGCATCAGTAAACTGGTGAGCCACCATTGCCTGGTGATATAGATAAACTCAGGGCAAAGGATAATCATGTTGGCATATCTGAACATTAAAATGACTCGCTAGGTGAGTGGTATAAATACCACCATGAATTTTGCCCTTAGTTCTGTTGAGGTGCAGACGACGTGCAATAATATCCCCTAGGATAAAGGTGTGATCATTGTGTAGGGAAGGGGAGCAAAATGGCGAGGTCGGGAGCACTGAGTGCACCAGCCTTCTCCCTAGCAGTTAAACACTTTGCGTTGAATAAAGCAAAGTAATGCACAGAAGGAAACTGCAAACTAGTGGCGGTGGCTTTCGACACGCGTCTTTCATCACCCACTGTTAAAGTGAGGAGAAATTCCTCAAACTCTGTCGGTCTAGGCTCTCTTAATTCCTCTTCAGAGAGAATCAAACATATGTCACGAAAGTCAGTGAGCGGTATGATACGTCTCCAATGTATCTATAATTTTTGATTGTTCCATGCTGTTATATTATCATTCTTGGATCTTTTACAATCATTTTATAGCATCTTTATATCATTTTTTGGACAAACCTATTGACACAGTGCCCAGTGTTAGTTGGTGTTTTTTGCTTGTTTTTTACTTCGTAGAAAATCAATACCGAACGGAGTCCAAATGCAGCGAAACTTTTTGAAGATTTTTTTGGACCAGAAGACATCCAGTGGGCCAAAGAAGTGCCAGAGGGGTGCCCCAGGGGGGCACAACCCACCAGGGCGCGCCCAGGTGGGTTATGCCCACCTTGGTGGCCTCTCGCACTGCCTCTTTGCCCTATAAATTGCCAAATATTCCAAAACCCTGGGGGCAACCCTATATCAGAAGTTCCACTGTCGCAGGCCTCTGTAGCCACGAAAAATAAATCTAGACCCTGTTCCGGCACTCCGCCAGAGGGGGAAATCATCACCGGTGGCCATCTTCATCATCCCGGCGGCCACCATGATGAGGAGGGAGTAGTCCACCCTCGGGGCTGAGGGTTTGTACCAGTAGCTATGTGTTTAATCTATCTCTCTCGTGTTCTTGAGATGGCACGATCTTGATGTATCGCGGCACTTCAAAAAAGCACTTCCTTGATGATACGTGTTTGTCATAGTAGGTCACGTTTTCTGTCATGCATGTACATCCATGACATTTTTATGACAGAATCAAGATAGTCATACCTGTGCTGTCGTAGATGTGTTCCATGACATTACCAAAATTATCATCACGGAAGTGTCCACATCCATGAAGATAAATGACGCGTCATGGAAGTGCTTTTGTCAAGGGTGACCGACATGTGGCATCCACCGTAACGGGTCGCCGTTAAGCTATCGGGTCCGGTTTTGGATCCAATAACCCGCTAACAGCCCGGACCAATGAGGATTATCAACTTGTAAAAATTTTATTGGCCGGAGGAAACACGTGTTGGCTCACCGTTGGGACAGATGTCATCCATTCATTGGACAGGAGGCGCCTATGATACCTCGACATGTGGCACGGCCCAACAGAGGCCCATTCCGTTGAAAAGGCCGGCCCGTTTGACTTGGTCAAAAGGTAACGGGTCGGCCCACAGTAAGCCTGTTAACGGCCTGTTCGTATATAGCCCATTTACGGCCCGCTAACTCACGACCCGTTATGGCCTATCGGAACTAAGCCCAGTAGCATCATCTGGGCCGTCTAATATGATTCCAGCCCATTGTAACTTCCGGCCCATGTATGGCCCATGACGTTTCGGCCCATACAAGGCCATTTGTAACTCTTGGCCCATTAACGGCCCATGGTGAATCTGGCCCGCAATGAACAGTGTACCCCTTTATACCCATTAATAGCCCATTATTCCATTGGGCCGTTTCCAACCCGTGTTATCTTTTGGCCTTCTTAGGGCCCATTTATTCTTGGGCTCATTTCCAGCATTCGGTTACTTACGGCCCGCCATTGGCCTTTTCTGCTTGCAGGCCAAATTCAGCCCGCGGTTACAATCGGCTCGTTTGCGGCCCGTTAATCCATTGGGACGTTTTCATAACGTCATCAAATACGGCTGATTAACGACAGCCTGTTATTGTCGGCCCATGAACAGACGATTCCAAATCTAGCCTGTTTACGTCCCATAATGCGGTTTGTTATTGGCCCATGTTTGGCCTATCGATCATACGACACGTAGAAGGCCCATTGTTTCTATGGCCCTTAGAAGGCCCATTGTTTCTACGGCCCGTAGGAGGCCCATGGTAACTATAGTAAATATGTAGCCCTTGGTTATTGTGGCCTAGTTTTAAAAAATAGGTTATTGCGGCCACTAGCAAACCGCAGAAAAAGAACTGCACTAACTACAAGCAAACAAATAAACAAGACAACAAGGAAATAAATAAGCAAGCAACTTACGCTAGGCTATCACGGCTATTACACATATTACATCCACTGGGCATCAAAGTTCGCCACCAGTGCAAATATAGGGAACAAAGCAGCATATCATATACACTGGTTGTCAAGGTTGGCAACCAGTGCAAATAAACGCCGCAGCAAAACAAGTCCAGAACTGAAACCACTTCAGAAGAGCTCAAGAAACAATATCCTGGGTACCCATAATGCTGGCAAGATGCTTAGCAAGCTTATTAACTTTCTCTTGTTTGGCGCTTCAATCCTCCAGCACTTGCTGTTGCACCAGAAAGTATGCATCTGAATTCTGTAGGGACTTCCTCAGTCCTTCGGCTTCCTATCGCATAACATCCGATCGATGTCTTTCAACTTGAAGTTGAGACTCAAGAAGCCGAACTAATTCAGGCAGTGAGTTCGAAGAGCTAGTGCCAGCAGTAGTAGCCAGTAACTCGAACACTACATCAAGACAAGACTTTGGGGTTGTCTCAGTGTCTTCAATATAGTTTTGATCAGCTTTCTTGGAGACCAACAGGGATGTCTCACTATCTTGCACCTTATTTGCATTACTTCCTTTACCATTGCATAACGGGGTACTCTTCTCCAATATTTTATCCGCGTTCTAAAAGAGAAACAAACAAACACATCACAGGTTTACAATGTAGTATATGAAACTCATTTTGGTAAACTAGTTCGGTAGTAAGGTGGACAGGATAACAGCATGAAACAAACATATATCTATGTAGTATGGTCACTATATGGTCTATATCATTCTAGTTTATGTTGCCAAATCAAGATAGATACAGTTCGAATCATATCTATTTAAGACAAAGCAACATAGATAGAATATAAGTGTGGGAAACATGTCGGTGTACAAAAGTAGGGGCTCTCCTTTTGACCCCTTTACTTGTGCACCGGCAGTCAGAGCCGCGCGCCACGGCCACACGTAGCAGGGCAAAGGAGGGAAGCCGGAGAGAAGCCGAAGCACAAGACAACCAAGACAACACCAAGACAAGAAACACCAAAGAGCAAGAGGACGAGGTAGACTCCCCCGACAAGATCCTTGCCGGGGTGGCCTCCGCGGCCCAGGCAAGAGCCTTGCCGGGGCAACTTGCCTAGCGCCAGCAGAGCGAGCCACCCTTGAGCCCAAAGGTTCCAAGCACCATCAACAACTATACTGGAACTAGGGCTCGGGAGGCACCTCTGCGGTGGCATGCAGATCTTTGTCAAGATCATGAACACACAAGATAAATTAGGACTAGAAGATGACGACCCTCGGCAAGATCCTTGCCGAGGAAAGCCACAAGCCCCCCAGGCAAGATCCTTGCCGGGGACGACTGCAACGCCACGGCAATACCCTTGCCGGGCCCCCGGCAACGCCCTTGCCGAGGACATCAGCGGGGCCATAGCCAGTCCCGCGTCGACCAAGACTCCACCGCCGTCCCCAAGCAGCTGCTAGCTCAACCAGCTGGGCAGGCACCTGCGTGGCGACGGGCGGCTTCCAAGCCAACTCAGCAAGCACCTGCGTGGTGGCATGCAGATCTTCGTGAAGACCCTACCACTGCGCCACCTTAGCTGCGTGCCTGCCTACATGGTGCCGCATGCATCGCTGGCCTGGGCGCGTGGCGAACCAAGGCGAGGCGGCGACGGACGGGACGGGCCTCGTTCCCGTCCCCGATAAAGTAAAGGGACACCTAAGTGATGCATTAAATGCGTCTTGTCATGTAATACGAGCGATAAGCTCGCAACACTGTAGACCTTTCCACCTCCTGTGTGCCACTGTGGCGGCCCCTTTCGATTATAAAAGGAGGCCCATGGCATACTGGAGGGGGATTCGGCTCTTTTGGGCAAGTTGCACCCCGTAGCTAGCTGAAGAACACAAGAACACTCAATACATCCACCAAAGCAGGACTAGGGTATTACGCATCCTCGCGGCCCAAACCTGGGTAAACGATCCATGTGCTTCCTGTTAGACCTGCTCTTCTCACAACCCTGCGCCCGCCAACCATAGTAGGGATCCTTGTGATCCCATAGGTGTCATTCCCACCGACATCTTTGGCGCGCCAGGTAGGGGTGCAATTGTGAGAATCTAATTTAGCAGTTAGCCTAGCGGTTCTTCATTGCCATGGCTCCCAAGAAGAAGACGATCACGGCGATCAGCTTGTCGGGACCCGAACGGCCCGTGCCAGCGCGGACGAGCAGCGGGCCGGTCGCGGACAGAACCCGAGCCACGGCCCGCGAGCACCAGCATCGCTCTGGCAATCAGAGCCTAGCGAGCGGCGTCGTTCGTGCGCCAGACGACGGGCCACGCATCGCCAAATCCAAAGACGGGGCTGGACCCCCCGCGGGCGGCGCGGGGCCCTCCAGAGGTGTCGCTGTGCCCCTACAGGCAGCGCAGCAGCCTCCAGGACGCCCACACCGGCGCCCGCAGCGCTCTCCTCCCAGGGTGCGCGCGACGAGGAGCGCCACCATGCTGGAGACAACGGACACCGCCCTGTGAAGAGTCTTGTGCATCATCTGCGGGACGAACGAGTCCAGCATGCCCGCCGAAGTGCTGGCAAAAATGGCACACAGCCGCTGGGCCGTGATAGAGCTCCTTCTAATGTGGTTAGAAGTCGAAGCGCACCTTGGTCCACGCAGCTGTCACCACCACCCACGCCAGCAGAAGCTTTAGCACGCGCGCAGCTGCTCCTCGACTTCCCTCCTACTGCGGAGAAGCTCGACGAGTGGAGAGCCACCATCCGAAGCCTTGTCGCCGTCGCCAATAAAGATGATCCGCGACCGGCGGGGCCCTCGGGCCGGTGCTCCGTCGAGCCACCACATGTCAGTGGTGGGAGGAGCGGGGGAGCTACAGCCACAGTACACTCTCCTCCCCCGCGCCAGCTACTGCCGGTGTCGATCCGTCGTGACGACACATGTGATAACATTGCCATAGCATCGTCCGACCCACGGACCCACCGCGACTAGCGCCAAGTTCTTCGAGAACGAGCCCATGAAGATGCTTGAACCACTATCGAGCACCGGCGTGATACACGCCACCAGTCGGATAAGCGAGCGGGACCCGCTATGGACCACCCAGCACCGGGGGCTCCGGCGGCCTTCCTTACGAGGTATGTTGCCCAGCCTTTACCCGTGAGCTGCGGCAGTTCCAGTGGCCGTCCCACCGCATGTTCAAGCCCGACGTCAGCGAGAAGTACAACAGCAAGACCCATCCGTCAGAGTTCCTCAGCATCTACACCATCGTGATGCAAGCTGCCGGAGCTCGCGACGACAAGGTGCTTGCCAATTACTTCCTGTTGGCACTGAAGCCCAACGTCATGTCTTGGTTGATGCACTTGCCGGTGGATTCCATTTCTTCTTGGTCGGATCTGTGCCATGAGTTTGTTGATGCCTTCACCGGAGGCCACCAAGCTCATGGCCAGGCCAGTGATTTGCATATCATTCCTCAGAAGGAAGGGGAAACCCTATGCAAGTACATCCAGAGGTTCAGCCGGGTGCAGTACAATATCCCCGATGTTCATCCCGCCGCCGTGATTAGCGTGTTCCATCAGAACGTGCGCAACCGCAAGATGCGTGAAGAGTTGGCGATGAACAAGGTTAAGGTTGTGGCCGAACTTTACGTTTTGGCCGATAGATGCGCTCGGGGAGAAGAGGGGAGGAAGTACCCCGGCGAAGACGCCGGCGCGGAAACCGACTCTACTGATGAAGACACCGCCGCCCCGACGAAGAAGGGCCGGCGTCGCAACAGGAAACAAAAGGGCAAGACCGTGCTTGCCGTCGAGGGATCCGACAGCACCGGCGCCACCAAGAAGGCCAAGGCAGACGACCCCGGCAAGGAGATTGCCCGGTGCGCCGCCTGCCGGGCCTTGGCGGCTGCCGACAAGCCAGGAGGCTCCGACAAGCAGTACTGCAAGATCCACCGCACCAAGGGCCATGACCTCCAGAACTGCCGACAAGTCGAGCTGGTTGCTGAGAAGAAAAAGGCCAAATATGAGAGGCGGGACAAGGAGAAGGGTCAGGATGGTGCCGAAGGATCCGGCAAGAAGCGTGGCGGCTAAGGAGGCCGCCGCGGCAAGGACAACCAACAAGAGAGGCCCGCTCGGGGCCGTGACAAGAAGCAAGAAGACGATGATCATGACGAGGACGACGAGTCCGGCGAGCAACAGTTTTAGAAGGCTACAGAGGCCATGTGCGTCGATGGTGGCGCCTCGCTGCATACTTCTCACCGCCAGCTCAAACAGTGGGCGTGTGAGATCACAGCAGCGGAGCCCTCGTTCGACGCTCAGACGCCGAGGACCACCCTCACCGCACAACTGCGGTCGGGTGCTTGCCGTTGTTGATCTCACCAACGATACACAACCTCAAGGTGAACAAGATGCTGGTTGACGGCGGGGCCGGTCTGAACTTGATCTCACCCGTTGTGATCAAAAGGCTACAAATTCCTAATGGATACCTCGAGGAAACGGGCACGTTTCAAGGGGTCAACCCGGGAAAGAGCTAGCCGAAGGGGAAGGTCACATTGCCTGCGACATTTGGAGGCGAGTTGAACTACAGGACGGAGAGGATTGTTTTCGATGTAGCCAAGATCCCCTTGCCCTACAATGGGATCCTCGGCCGCCCGGCACTAGCCAAGTTCATGGCAGCATCGCACTACGCCTGCAACACGCTGAAGATGCCTAGGCCGATGAACATCATCACCATCCCCTCCGACAAGAAGGACGCGCTGATCTGCGCCGACCTACTCTACCGGGAAGCAGTTGCAGTAGCTGCCGCCAAGGCACTTGCTCCTGCCGCTGAAGCCCTGGGAGGGAAGAAGAAGACCGGCAAGACCTCTCGCACCCACTCCGGCAAGCGCACCTCTTCGGAGTGTTGTGCTACCGTCGAGGACGTGCCTGAGAGCTCCACCTGCAAGAGCGAGAAATCCAGAGCTGCGTCACCAGAGACCAAGAAGGTGTCCGTCAGGGAGGATGGCATGGGAGGGGCTTTCACCATAAGCTCCACCCTCGACAGCAAATAGGAAAGCGCGCTTGTCACTTTTCTGCGGGCGAATGTCGATGTGTTTGCGTGGCAAGCATCTGACATCCCCGGCGTTCCCAGGGAAGTGATTGAGCACCACCTTGCTGTCTGTCCCCATGCGTGAGCCGTCAAGCAGAAGGTCAGGAAGCGAGCTTTGGAACGGCAGGAATTCATCACAGAGGAGATCAGGAAGTTGGAAGCAGCAGGTTTGGTGAGGGGAGTGCTCCATCCAACGTGGTTGGCCAATCCGCTGGTGGTGCGCAAGGCAAACGGGAAGTGGAGGCTGTGTACTGACTACACAGATATCAATAAGGCTTGTCCTAAGGACCCCTTCCCGTTGCCGCGCATCGACCAGATTGTTGACTCCACGACTGGGTGTGATCTGTTATCATTCCTCGACGCCTACTCGGGCTACCACCAGATCTTCATGACAAGAGAAGACGAAGAGAAGACAGCATTCATCACCCCATGTGGTACGTATTGCTTTTGACGGTTGCCTTTCGGGTTGAAGAGTGTTGGTTCAACATTTGCAAGGGCAGTTCAAATTGGTTTTGAACCCCAGCTACATAGAAATATGGAAGCCTATATGGATGACATAGTGGTCAAAACCAAGGACAGGGCAACTCTTGTACAAGACTTAGAAGAGACGTTTGCCAACCTGCGCAAGATCAACCTCAAGCTGAACCCTGAGAAGTGTGTCTTCGGCGTTCCGTCCGGCAAACTTCTCGGGTTCTTTGTGTCGCAGCGTGGGATCGAGGCAAACCCAAACAAGATCAAGGCTATTGAGCAGATTGAGGCGCCCAAGCGGATCAAGGATGTGCATCGGCTCACTAGCTGTGTTGCCGCCATGAGCTGATTCATCTCCAAGTCCGCCGAGCGCGCCCTTCCCTTTTTCAAGATCTTGAAGAAGGCGGACCCAATGGAGTGGACCCCAGAGGCCGAAGCGGCGTTACAGGACCTGAAGAGTGTGACGCCCTTGATTCAATCGTACACGAATCATGCATGCAAACGTGTACGATCAAGATCAGGGACTCATGGGAAGATATCACAACACAACTCTAAAAACATAAATAAGTCATACAAGCATCATAATACAAGCCAGGGGCCTCGAGGGCTCGAATACAAGTGCTCGGTCATAGACGAGTCAGGGAAAGCAACAATATCTGAGTACAGACATAAGTTAAACTAGTTTTCCTTAAGAAGGCTAGCACAAACTAGGATACAGATCGAAAGAGGCGCATGCCTCCTGCCTAGGATCCTCCTAAACTACTCCTTGTCGTCGGCGGTCTCCACGTAGTAGTGGGCACCTCTGGTGTAGTAGGAGTCGTCGGCGGCGGTGGCGTCTGGCTCCTGGGCTCCAGCATCTAGTTGCGACAACCAGGAAGAAAGGAAAAGGGGAAAAGGGGGAGCAAAGCAACCGTGAGTACTCATCCAAAGTACTCGCAAGCAAGGATCTACACTACATATGCATGGGTATATGTGTAAAGAGGCAACATCGATGGACTGAACTGCAGAATGCCAGAATAAAAGGGGGGATAGCTAGTCCTGTCGAAGACTATGCTTCTGGCAACCTCCATCTTGCAGCATGTAGAAGAGAGTAGATGGTAAGATCACCAAGTAGCATCGCGTAGCATAATCCTACCCGGCGATCCTCCCCTCGTCGCCCTGTGTGAGAGCAATCACCGGGTTATATCTGGCACTTGGAAGGGTGTGTTTTATTAAGTATCCGGTTCTAGTTGTCATAAGGTCAAGGTACAACTCCAAGTCGTCCTGTTACCGAAGATCACAGCTATTCGAATAGATAAACTTCCCTGCAGGGGTGCACCACATTACCCAACATGCTCGATCCCCTTTGGCCGGACACACTTTCCTGGGTCATGCCCGACCTCAGAAGATCAACACATCGCAGCCCTACCTAGGCACAACAGAGAGGTCAGCACGCCGGTCTAAATCCTATTGCGCAGGGGTCTAGGCCCATCGCCCATTGCACACCTGCATGTTGCGAGGGCGGCCGGAATCAGACCTAGCCCCCTTAATACAAGCGCAGGCTTACGGTCCAATCCGGCGCGCGCCGCTCAGTCGCTGACGTCAAGAAGGCTTCGGCTGATACCACGACGTCGAGTGCCCATAACTGTTCCCGCATAGTTGGTTAGTGCGTATAGGCCAGTGGCCAGACTCAGATCAAATACCAAGATCTCGTTAAGCGTGTTATTTTCAAGTAACCGCGGACGCCGACCAGGGCCAGGCCCACCTCTCTCCTAGGTGGTCTCAACCTGCCCTGTCGCTGCGCCACTAAGTAACAGTCGGGGGCCGTCGGGAACCCAGGCCCACCTCTCTCCTAGGTGGTCTCAACCTGCCCTGTCGTTGCGCCACTAAGTAACAGTCGGGGGCCATCGGGAACCCAGGACCACCTCTACCGGGATGGAGCCACCTGCCCCTTCAGCCCCCATCTCCGAACAGTATCATAAGTAATGTAACAGTATAAAGTATATAGCATATGCCCGTGATCACCTCCTGAAGTGATCACGACCCAGTAGTATAGCATGGCAGACGAACAAGAGTGTAGGGCCACTCATGGAACACTAGCATCCTATACTAAGCATTAGGATAGCAGGTAAGGGTAACAACTGTAGCAACAATGAGAGGCTATGCAACAGAATAGGATTAACCGAAAGTAGTAACATGCTACACTACTCTAATGCAAGCAGTAGAGAGAAGGAATAGGCGATATCTGGTGATCAAGAGGGGCTTGCCTGGTTTCTCTGGCAAGGAGGGGTCATCGTCGATGTAGTCGATCACGGCTGTATCGGCGGCGGTCTCGAGGTCTACCGGAAAGAAGTAACGGAGGGGGAACACAATAAATAACAGAGCAATCAAAGCATCACCAAGCATAACAAGGCAACACGTGGTGCTAGGTGTGACCTAACGCAGTACTGCGTATGTCGGTTGGAGCGGGAAAATATTCAGAGGTATTTTCCAGCTCCGGGAAATTATCGGTTAGATGAAACGGAGGGAAAAGTTCCATGTTCATCTTGCTGGAGGTGTGTGGTAGGTAAGTGAGTGGCATAGTCAGATTCGTCTAATTTTTCTGATCATCTTTCAAATATAAATTATTTCGATCCGAGTTGCGGATTATTTTCTATGGATTTTCAAAGTTTATTCAATTTTCTAAAATTTCTGCATTTATTTAATCGAATTGTCCAAGTCAATTTGACTGGTCAAAAGGGGAGATGGTGGCCCACATGTCATAAGCTATACCTAAACAAATAACTAAAACTAGCTTAAATAAATGCGGGGTCCACATGTAATAGGCTTAGACTAATTAATTAACCAACTAATCTAAAATAAATTAGTTTAGACCTAATTAAACTAGGCCGGCCACACACGGCTGTGGCACAGCCCACGCGCACACAGCGCACACACACAATGCTAGGGAGTAACTCTATTCCTTTTAACACAAGATAGCATTTTGTGATTTTTGTAGGATTTGATCCATGCATTATCTGAAGCAGGTCCAATGGAACAAAATGAGGCTTGTTACGTCTACTTTCCGTTCATATAATTTTTACCCATGTTAGGACCTGTTTTATCGCTGTTTAGTGGCAGTTTAGAAGGCTAGTTATTGTAGAAATACAAAAGCTAGCTACTGCTACAGTAACTGAATGTTACTGTAGCCGTGTAGCATAGTAGCAGACAGCGGCTGCGGGAGCAGCAAAGCTGCAACGAAGCAAGCGGCATGCACACGGCCGCGCATGCTGGGAGCAGGGTGGGACGGAGCGAGGCGTGGGCGGCCGCGGCGTGAGCAGTGGCACGGGGTGAGCGCGGCCACGGCTCCGACGGTGACCAGAGCAGACTGCAGCAACGCGGCGGCAGTAGGAGGCGAGCGGGGGCCGCGGCCCTAGCGCAGTCGGGCAGCAGAGTAGCAGCAGGGGGCAAGGCAGCGGGTGGCTAAGGGGCGCAGTGGGCGCGCAGAGTCATGGATGGGCGCCAGCTGCGCACGGGGAGAGGCGCCGCTACGATGTGGTGAGCGCAGGCGGAAGCACGGCTACAGGCACGAGGGTGCGCGCCGGTGGTCTACAGCATCGCCCAACAGAATGGTGGCGACGAGCGGAACCCGCTGTTCTGGCGACCAAACGGTCGGCCACGAGCATCAAACGGGCGAGCACGATGCGCTGATCCTAACTACACAAGCGGCAGTTGTCGAGGAAACGAGCGTGGGCACGGGTGAGAGGAGCAGGGCGCGTGTAGGGCGTGACCGGGGTGCGGACGCGCGGTCGGGAGGAAGGGCGACGCGCGGCTGGACGCGGTCACGGTCGCGGAGACGGCCGGCGACAACGGCGGCGGGGCTACTACGACGCAAACGGGATGAAACAGAGAGGGGGAAGGAAGTGGAGGCTCACCGCGAGCCTGTAGTGGTGCTAGCGTGGGCTTGGGGGAGGCCTGGTGGACCGAGACGATGGCGGCGAGGTAGCGGCGGCGTCCAACGAAGGGGATGGATGATTCCGGCGGCTTGGCGGTTCCCTGACTTGATCTGCTCCTCGGGGACGACGTGGAAGACGCAGGCGATTCCTGGACATCTCCGAGCGGCGCGGGGTGGCTGCTGGACGCGGTGACGACGAAGATTCGACGACGGCTATTGTCGGGCGTCGACCAGGAAAGGCAGGCGGCGCGAGAGGGAAGATGTAACACCCATAATGCGGCTATATCTCCCACGTGTCGAGGCACGACTTAGAGGCATAACCGCATTGTGGTTTTGTCGCAAGAAGGGTCATCTTCACACAATCCCATGTAATGAACAAGAATGGGATAAAGAGTTGGCTTACAATCGCCACTTCACACAATACATAAATAAATTCATACATCATTCAAGATACACACATAGGTCCGACTACGGAACCAAAAGAAAAGAAGACAACCCAGCTGCTAGATCCCCGATCGTCCCAACTGGGCTCCACTACTGATCAACAGGAAAAGAAACATAGTAACGACCAAGGTCCTCGTCGAACTCCCACTTGAGTTCGGTAGCATCATCTGCACTGGTATCATCGGCACCTGCAACTGTTTTGGAAGTATCTGTGAGTCACGAGGACTCAGCAATCTCACACCCGCGAGATCAAGACTATTTAAGCTTATAGGAAAAAGATGGGGTAGTGAGGTGGAGCTGCAGCAAGCACTATCATATATGGAGGCTAACATACGCAAATGAGAGCGAGATGAGAAGCGGTCGTGAACTAGCAATGATCAAGAAGTGATCCTGAACTCCTACTTACGGCAAACATAACCCAGAAACCGTGTTCACCTCCCGGACTCCACCGAGAAGAGACCATCACGGCTACACACGCGGTTGATGCGTTTTAATTAGGGTCAAGTGTCAAATTCTCTACAGATATTAACAAATACCCATCTGCCACATAACCGCGGGCACGGCTTTCGAAAGATAATACCCTGCAGTGGTGTCCCAACTTAGCCCATTATAAGCTCTCACGGTCAACAAAGGATATTTCTTCTCCCAGGAAGACCCGATCAGTCTCGGAATCCCGGTTACAAGACATTTCGACAATGGTAAAACAAGACCAGCAAGACCGCCCGAATGTGCCGACAAATCCCGATAGGAGCTGCACATATCTCGTTCTCAGGGCACACCGGATGAGCAGTCCGTACAACTAAAACCAGGCCTCAAGTTTCCCCGAGGTGGCGCTACAAAGGGCTCTAGTTTGGACCAACACTCAGAGGAGCATTGGCCCGGGGGGGTAAAATAAAGATGACCCTCGGGAGCGCGACTCCCAAGGAAAAAAAGCTAGGTGAGGCAAATGTAAAACCAAGGTTGGGCCTTGCTGGAGGAGTTTTATTCAAAGCGAACTGTCAAGGGGGTCCCATAAATCACCCAACCGCGTTAGGAACGCAAAATCAAGGAACATAACACCGGTATGACGGAACTAGGGCGGCAAGAGTGGAACAAAACACCAGGCATAAGGCCGAGCCTTCCACCCTTTACCAAGTATATAGATGCATTAATAATATAAGAGATATTGTGATATCCCAACATAAACATAATCCAACATGGAGCAATCTTCATCTTCACCTGCATCTAGCAATGCTATAAGAGGGGCTGAGCAAAGTGGCAACATAGCCAAACAACGGTTTGCTAGGAAGGGTGACAAAGGTTAGAGGTTCATGGCAATTTGGGAGGCTTGAAGAGCAAGTGAATAGGTAGCGCAGCATAGCAATAGAGCGAACACTAGCAAGCAAAGATAGAAGTGATTTCGAGGGTATGGTCATCTTGCCTGAGATCCCGCATGGAAGAAGAACGAGTCCATGAAGAAGACAAACGGACGTAGTCGAACGAATCCTCACAACTCCGGAATGAAACCGAAGCTAACGAGAGAAGCAACCCGGAAAGAAACAAACAACATAGTAAACAACCACCACATACACATGGCATGATGCACAAACAAGTATGATGCATGTCCGGTTTAATGAGGCATGGCATGGAAAAATGCAACAAACAATACTACAAATTAAGTGGAGCTCAATATGCAACGAGTTGCATATTGACGAAACACCACATCAACTGTTTAGTTCTCTCGCGTTTATGTACCCAACAATATTAAATGTTGATTAACATGGCAAGAGGTGAAGCATAAATAAACTAACTATCTAGGCAATTTAAATGAAGCCGGAACAACAAACAACAATTCCGAAAAATCCCCATATGTCATTTAGCAGTTTAAAGCAAACAACAATTTTAAACATTTAAATGTTGTTATCATGATGCGGATGACAATGCAAGTTTTTAGCAATTTTATGAAAATGTTGACATGATCATGTTATGAAGCATTTATCGCCGTGGTGGAAGAAAAAGGGTGCCACGACGGTGAAACGGAAATGGTGCCACGGCAACATATTGGTTCCGATAGCTCACGGAGATACCGGTGCAAAAGAAGTGGGCGTGAGCGTGTCATGAAAGGATGGTGGGGTGCTCCCGGATTCCGGGTTCCCACGGTACGTTGGCATGGCAATCGAGGAACGTGCAAAGACCTCTCTCGGAAACGGTGTAAACACGAGCATCTCATACAACACACACGCATTCGTTCACGGGCGTCGTCTCGGGGTTATACCTTTGAAGCGTGTGTTTTCGGGGCGGATCGAGTCGGAACGATGTAGAGGAAGTAGTCGTTCACGGGTCGTCGTGGGAAGTAGTTGTACACGTTTCGTAGATGAACTTAGCATAACCGTGCGGTAGTCGAACTTGGCGACGGTAGTGGTACACGTTGTCTTGTCGAAACCGAGCGACGGTAGTCGTACACGTTGTCTTGATGAATCCGAGCGACGGTAGTCGTACACGACATGTTGTGGAAGTAGTGGTACACATATCATAGAGGAACTTGACAGAATCCAGTCCCCGGGGTCGTCGCGGTACATGTAGCTCGTGTAACTCCACTGTTCATTGCGTAATCGTACATGGGTCTCGGGTCTTGGTCCTTCTTCTGCTTGCTTCCGCCGGACTTGGCATGCTTGGACGATGGCAGTGGAGCCTGCAGCTCTAGGTCGAGGGAGGGGTTGCGGGGGCGCGGTTCCGGCGAAGCGGAGGCAGCGGCGGTGAGGCTTGGGGCTGGCGACGAGGATCCGGGCGAGGACGACGTCCAGCAGAGGCCAGCAGCGGCGCACGTCCATGGCCCACGCGAGGACGAGCAGGGCGTCGAGGAGGGCAGCGGAGGCGACGGGCGAGGCCGAGACGAGGTCGACGACGGCCAGGACGGAGGGTAGCGTGCGGCGGACGGAGCAGCGGCGGGGCGGGCGGAGCAGCTCCGGCGGTGGCGGGGTACACGGCGAGGACGAGCAGGCCATTGGTGATGACTGGAGGCGGAGGCACGGCGAACTGCAGAGGAGACGAGGCGGCGCTTGGGACTCCGTGTTGCGGGGAAGGAGCAGCTCCGGTGCTGCGGCATCGGAGACGGCAGGGGAGCGACGTCCTGGGCAGCGCGGCGAGGCGAAGCCCGGCGGCAGCGAGCGGGCTCCGGTGGCCGACTGGAGGTACGGAGGCAACGGGGTTTGGAGGAGGACGAGCGAGGGGAGCGAGAGGAGGGAGATATGGGGATCGGGCGCGAGGCCCCTACGTGCGTGGGTGGTGGCGGCAGAAGGGAACGAGGAGGAGGGTTCAAGGGATCAAGAGAGAGAGCAGGGAACCAGCTAGGGTTAGGATGGGTTTTAGTGGGCTGCGGCTACAGGAGGCCCAAGTGGCCGGCTGGGGGTCTCTCTCTTCTCTCTCCCTTATTACTTTGGCAGAAAAGAATTATAGAAAGGAAAAGAAAGAGAGGGTTAGAGACAGAATTTGCGCATGCGGACAATTTTCCCGGGCTCATAAAAATGAGCTTGTTCCAAGAAAATAGAAAAAAGCCAGATTGAAAAATATAAATTCAAATTCATTTGATTTAAATTCAAATCATTTGAATAGGAAGTGAGGGTTGGGAAGGTCCAAAAATGTTCGGATTTTTGGTGGAGCTCCGGAATATGATGAAAAAATATATGGCAAGGTTGGAGACTAAGAATTAAGATAACAAAGGCCTTGGGATAATTTGCAAGTGTGTTATGGTGAATTCCAAATTAATGAAATATTTAATATAGCTCCCTAATATTGGGAGGATATGTTATAAAGAGAAGTCACCCTTCCCTCGATTTAAATGGATCGAAGATCCATGCAATTTACTTAGTTGAGTTTTTACAAATTAAATGACATGATGCAATGCGAAAAGAATAAAAGAGCAAGCACCAAAAGGAACACACGGTGATCACGAAAATATGGAAGTCTTCTGAAGCGTCGGTCTCGGGCGTTACAGAAGAAGTGGTGGGCGCTAGGGTTCATAGCAGGAGAGAAGGGGGGTATCTTGTAGGGCTAGGAGGGGCACGGATGCTCGACATGTGGTGCCGAGCATGGAGATGGCGCCACGGTTGCCCCTGCCCGCTCCTGTAGATAGGTAGGGGACGAGTGGGAGTGAGGGTGTGGGCTGGGCCTGACACAGTAGGCAGTGGGCTTAGGTGCACAGGGGGGTTCCTCTATTCCTTTTTTTTGTTCTCTCTTGTTTTCCTTTTCCTTTTCTGTTTTTATTTTATTTCTTTACTGTTTTCATTCAAAGTTTCTTTTATTTTAGTTTTATAAAATACCAAGTTAGCACCTAAATCAGTATTGCTAATTAGGCCACTGCGACAATTATTTTGGCACACTACTAATTTAGTTATATTATTATAACTTTATAAAAGGCATTAAATTAATTGTTTTGCCCTCAGTTTTGGTTATTTTAGTGAACTTAAATATTATAAGAAATGTTGGTATCTCCACCATTATTACTTATGAATTATTTGTCACATTTAGAACATTTTAGTTTTAATGTTTGAAAACTTTTGTTGTTTGCCTTTAATTAAAATTTGAATTTGATTCGTTTTAAACTAACGCGAGTTTATCAACAGTAACCGAGGTGATGTGGCATCATTAGCATAGGTTTACTGTAGCTTAATTATCCGAGCGTCACCAAGAGATACCTTTCCTCCACACTGATACTAGTTGCGCCTAAACCACAAGAGTCGTTGCTGCTGTATCTGGCGGCGACGAATCAAGTGGTCAGTGCCGCGCTAGTGGCGCAGAGGGAGGTTGATGAAGAGGCAATGGGAACGGCAGGACCGGTGGATGGCGAGTCAGAGGTTCCCCTGGCAGGGTCTAGTGCCGGCAAGGCAAGGCCCCCGGCAGAGTCTGACGACATCGGGACGGGGCCTGCGCGGCCAAGTGAAGTGGTGCAAAAGAAGAAGATGATGAAGCACCCGGTTTACTTTGTCAGCTCCCTCTTGCAGGGGGCTAGGTCGAGGTACTCCGGTGTGCAGAAATTGCTCTTCGGCCTCCTTATGGCCTCGAGGAAGTTGCGTCATTACTTCCAAGCCCACGAGATCACCATCGTCACCCGCCTCCCGTTGCAACGGATACTACACAACCCAGACGCAACCGGAAGGATTGTGGAGTGGGCCTTGGAGTTGTCAAGCTTTGGGTTGAAGTTTGAAAGTACTTCAACAATCCAGAGTAGAGTCCTGGCAGAGTTCATTGCAGAATGGACCTCAACGCCTGATGAAGAGATCCAGGAGACCGCTCTCCCCAGCAAGGAAACAGCTCGCGACTGGATTATGTACTTTGACGGAGCTTTCTCGCTGCAAGGCACCGGTGCTGGTGTGCTGCTCGTCGCACCCACCGAAGAGCAGCTCAAGTATCTAATCCAGATGCAATTTCCCAGGGAGATGTCCACCAACAACACTGCTGAGTACGAGGGGTTGCTTGCCGGTCTAAGGATCGCGGCAGACCTCGGAGTTAAAAAGCTCATCATCAGGGGTGATTCACAGCTTGTCGTCAGACAAGTCAACAAAGAGTATCAGAGCCCATTGATGGAGGTCTACGTAGATGAGGTGAGGAAGCTGGAGGATCGCTTTGATGGTATACAAGCGGAGAATGACATCGCTGATTACCTATCAAAGCGCGCTGCATTCAAGCTACCTGTGGAACCAGGTACCTTTTTGCTTCGGTTAACTCAACCATCCGTCAAACCATCAACGGAGCAGAACAAGCGGAGGAAATCAGGCCCCGGCAAGTACTTTCCCGCTGAGCCCCCAGGGGCTGCTGGCAAGGGTGTCGCCATGGACCCTGAGCCTGCCAAGGAGCAACCGACTCCGGCAGGCCGTCAAGCCCTGGCTGTAGAGACAGCCGCTCCCATGGCAGAAGAGATGCCTTTGGTTCTTGCCGTCGAGCACCAGGCTCCGGCATGGGCATAGCATACCGTCTGATTCCTCCAAACAGGGGAGCTTCCTGAGGAGCAGGAAGAAGCGGAGAAAGTAGCCCGTCGGTCTGCTATGTATCTGTTCGTCGATGACGTCCTGTACAGGAAGAGACCGAACGGTGTGAAATTGAAGTGCATTCCCCGGGTGGAAGGACTGGAGCTGTTGGCAGAGATACACGGAGGCATATGTGGCTCCCACATAGGGTCGAGGGCCCTTGCCGGCAAGGCGTTCCGGCAGGGTTTCTTCTGGCCCACTGCCCTCCAGGATGCAACGGCACGAGTAACCAAGTGTGAAGTGTGTCAGTTCCATTCAAAGAAGCTTCATCAACCAGCTCAAGCCCTTCAAACAATCTCTCTCTCCTGGCCATTTTCGATCTAGGGGCTCGACATACTGGGCCCCTCCCCCCGTGCTGTCGGGGGCATTGAGTACTTGTACGTTGCAATCGACAAGTTCACAAAGTGGTCGGATGTGGAAGCAGTGAGGAAGGTGACAGCACAGTCAGCCGTCAAGTTCTTCAAGGGACTAGTCTGTCGTTTTGGTGTGCCAAACAGGGTCATCACCGACAAGGGCACGCGGTTCACAAGCCACACCTTCATGCAATACATCCAAGACCTCGGCAGCATGGTCTGTTTTGCCTCCGTGGCACACCCACGGAGCAACGGCCAAGCGGAGAGGGCAAACGCTGAAGTGTTGCGAGGCCTGAGGACAAGGACTTTTGACAAGCTGCACAAGAATGGAAGACGCTGGATTGATGAGTTGCCGGCAGTTCTTTGGTCGATCAGGACGATGCCAAATCGAGCCACCGGCCAGACACCCTTTGCCCTGGTATATGGGGCAGAAGCAGTTCTCCCCACGGAACTCATATACGGGTCACCTCGAGTGCTCGCTTTCGACGAGTTTGAGCAAGAGCAATTGCGGCAAGATAACGCAATGCATCTTGAGGAAGATCATCTTCGGGCGGTTGTGAGAGCAGCACGCTACCAGCAAGCCTTGCGCCGCTACCATAGCCGCAAGGTTCACGCCCAAAGCTTTGAGGAAGGCGACCTTGTTCTTCCGCGCGTTCAGTCGGCCAAGAATTCCAACAAGTTGATGCCGCAGTGGGAAGGCCCTTATCGGGTAATACGGGTCACCAGGCCTAGCGCAGTCCGTCTAGAGACCGAAGATGCTATTCCAGTGAGCAACTCCTGGAACATCGAACATCTTCGCAAGTTTTACCCATGAGGCGCGGCTTGCCGGGCCCCCCGGCAAGCCACCTTTTGTACAAGCTTTGCCGGCAAGGCATGTAACCCTCTGTACAAAGCCAGGCGCAGACCCTGAGCATAAATAATTGAAGTTCTGGCGCCCTAAGTTATAGCATGCATGCTAGGTTGAGTCTCTCCCTCGATTAGGGTTGATAGTGCTTAGCGGCGACTAACCCCTAGCCTAGAGGTCGAGTGTGCGTCTTTCTGTCCTCTTTGGTTCGCAGGGCACATGGACACTTCCGCTAAGCCGCTTGGGAAAAAGAGAACGGATCGGCGCTCCGGCCCCGGCAAGCCAAGACTACCGGGGGCTGAGGACACAAGGATCCAACCACGGCAAGTCAAGGTTGCCGGGGGCTGCAGATTCAGATAAGTCTTTCATCCCCCTGCTATGCATTTCCATATGGAACCGGGACATGTGGAACCTCGTTTATATTCTTAAAACCACCGTGCTCCCCTTTTCCCGTACCCAAGAGCTATCCCCTGGGTTAGAACTTGGTCGTAGTCGCGGTGGCAAGAAAAATGAACGAGGGGCCTAACTCTACTTCGCCCCTGCCTCCGCCAAAGAGCGTGAGAATGGTCGACTGAAGTGGGGGAACGGCAAGGCCTATTGCCGGGCGACAATGTTTATCTTAAAAATAACAAGGATTCGTTCCTTGGCATGGGCCTCGCTCATGCACAGAGAACCCGGCAAGCACCCTTTTTCATTAAAACGTCCCATACTGGTACAGTTCGTACGGAATAAAAAAACATGAGCAAGGGGATTACAAGTTTTAAATCTAACAAGTGCCTGCAGGCTTAAAAACTAAAAAGAGATGAGATGCCCGTAATCCCTTTCTTGTCCCTCTCCTCCGGAGGTAGAACAAGACAACAGGAGGGCAAAAAGAGCGCCTAGGCGGGGTACGAGGAGCAGAAGGCACCAAGAGAACGTCTTGGTACCGGGAAAGGAGCTGGAAGACGAGGCAGCAGGCCGGCAATACGCGACGAAGGCGTCGGTGCCCGCGTACTCTGATTTGACGGCCGCACCCGCCTTCTTCGCCTTCTCCGGCCCTCCTATGCTAGCCGCCCAAGGAGACGACGAGGAGCGCCCTGATGGAGAGCTTGACGAGGAAGGCCCTTGGCAGGGCGCGAGGCCGAGGGAGGGGCGACGCGGTCAGTCGAAGTCGGAGTCGGCATCCTGCCGCTCGACTCCCTCGTCGTCATTGTCGCTGTCCTCCTCGTCACTCCCGCTCGAGGAGGAATCTTCATCGTCGGAGGAGCTCTCCACGCAGCACTTCAGGCGAGTTCCAAGATCTCCGAAGACCTTGACGGAGATCTGGCCGTCCTCCATTAACTTAAAGTAGAGGACGAGCCCCGCCGTCAGGCTGTGGATGCGGGCGAACGTCTTCCATCCACGACGGAGGTACATGACCTGAGGGGTGGGGATGTCGACGTCGACTCGCGTGCCGCCATTCCCGCAGCCCCTCATGTGCAACCTGAGGGTCTGGGGCAGGTCACGCTCCATCTCCCGAGAAAACGGGGTAGGAAGACAAAGACGACGACGCGGTGGCCGGCGCAGCCTGATGAAGAACTCACATGGTTGGTCCCCGACATGGCCCTCCATCGGGAGGGGCGCCGCTGGCGGAGGCAGGACCGGTGCGCCGCCCCGTCCACCTCTTCCCTGAGCGCCACGAGGACCTCGTCCTCGCCCGCTTCCCCTTGCCCTCACGGCCGGCTCCGCCACTGCAAGATCTTGGGAAGGAGGGACGCGCTGTCGAGCAGCAACCCTCGCGCCACCGTCGAAGGGCCAGCACTTCCTCTCGCCATGGCAAATGGAAGAAAGGAGCGGAGGTAGAAGGAAATGGATGATGGGAGAATGTGGGATGCCGTCCCCTCCCCTTCTTATAAAGGGGAGGAGCTGGGGCTCGGCTGCCCCATTCGACCAATCCAGTCATCAAGGGCGTAGGGAATCAGGACCAACCCGCTGTCCCAATCAGCGACGGCCCGGGTTCCCGCCTCCACCGCCTGCCACCTGCATGAAGGACACGTGGCGGGCAAGCAGAGCCAAGGGGACAGGTGAGGAGACCGTTCCCCGCCCCGTGATTCTGGGGCGTGGGAGCCTTGGAGACCGCGACCCGAGTTCATTCAGTAAATGAGTCGCGCCTCCATGCCTCCCTCTTTTTATGGGGAAGGCGCGAGCGGCCTCTTTACTGCGATGTGACGGATGCGTGCGGGAACCAAATCGCGCATGACCCCCACGTCACGCACGACCCCCCCCCACGTCGCGTGTTCAACACGGTTCATGGGGAAGCGCGTCAGACGAAACAGTGACTGCGGTAAAATCCGCCCCACCTGCCCGCACAACGTTCTGGGCCTGGCCCAACAACATGTCACGCTTATGTGTGGCCCAGGGCCGGGGGCTCCTATCGGTGTACAAAAGTAGGGGCTCTCCTTTTGACCCCTTTACTTGTGCACGGGCAGTCAGAGCCGCGCGCCACGGCCGCACGTAGCAGGGTAAAGGAGGCTGGAGAGAAGCCGAAGCACAAGACAACCAACACAACGCCAAGACAAGAAACACCAAAGAGAAAGAGGGCGAGGTGGACTCCCCCGGCAAGAGCCTTGCCGGGGCAACTTGCCCAACGCTAGCAGAGCGAGCCACCCTTGAGCCCAAAGGTTCCAAGCGCCGTCAACAACTATACTGGAACTAGGGCTCGGGAGGCACCTATGCGGTGGCATGCAGATCTTTGTCAAGATCATAAACACGCAAGATCAAATGAGGACCAGAAGACGATGACCCTTGGCAAGATCCTTGCCGAGGAAAGCCACAAGCGATCTTGCCGGGGACGACTGCAACGCCACGCCAAGACCCTTGCCGGGCCCTCGGCAAGGCCCTTGCCGAGGACATCAGCGGGGCCATAGCCAGGCCCTCGTCGACCAAGACTCCACCGCCGTCCCCAAGCAGCTGCTAGCTCAACCAGCTGGGCAGGCACCTGCATGGAGACGCGCGGCTTCCGAGCCAACTCAGCAAGCACCTGCGTGGTGGCATGCAGATCTTCGTGAAGACCCTACCACCGCGCCACCTCAGCTGCCTGCCTGCCTACATGGCGCCGCATGCATCGCTGGCCTGGGCGCGTGGCGAAGGAAGGGGAGGCGGTGACGGACGGGACGGGCCTCGTTCCCGTCCCGTATAAAGTAAAGGGACACCTAAGTGATGGATTAAATGCGTCTTGTCCTGTAATACGAGCGATAAGCTCGCAACACTGTAGACCTTTCCACCTCCCGTGTGGCACAGTGGCGGCCCCTTTCGACTATAAAAGGAGGCCCATGGCATACTGGAGGGGGATTCGGCTCTTTTGGGCAAGTTGCACCCCGTAGCTAGCTCAAGAACACAAGAACACTCAATACATCCACCAAAGCAAGACTAGGGTATTACGCATCCTCGTGGCCCGAACCTGGGTAAACAATCCGTGTGCTTCCTGTTAGACCTGCTCTTCTCACAACCCTGCGCCCGCCAACCGTAGTAGGGATCCTTGTGATCCCATAGGTGTCGTTCCCACAGACAAAACTACATAGCAATAACAACACTTGTAATGTCCATGGCATGAGAACATAACTGTTTATTCAATTGAAACTAAAATCAACATAGAGCAAGTTACAACAGCAAACACGTTAAAGAGACAGGTTTAAAACATACCTGTTGCGCCATTGGAGTTTCAATTGCATCCTTCAAATTTGAAATTAGTTGGTATGAGTAAATACAGTGATGCAAGAGCAAAGTAGTATGAACCATAGCTACAGAACCTGACCTGAGAACAATTCTTCTTCTACTTTAAGCGTTGACTTGGGGTTTGGAGTGGTGGTCCTCGTGCTTTGGGCACTGCAGTTGCCTTACTAACTGCTCGTGTTTGGGTGCTCTGTGGTGGAGACAGTGTTGTGTCAACTAGAACTGGGTTAGTATCTGCTAGGGTTGGGGTTAGAAGGGGTGTAGCTGGTTCTCTGTCCAACTGAGTAGGGGTACAATCTGCGTGAGTCTGGGTTATGTGTGGTGGGGCTGGTTCTTGGGCAAGTACAACCGTGGTTCTATCTGCATCGACATGTAGCACGATCTTTTCTAAAGACCGTGTTTTTACTCCCACAGATACTGCCATCACCCCCTCCAATTGAAATGGCTGATAAACAAGAAAAGTAATTGAATGTACAGACATTGTAAGATAGACATGTGAAATGGGTAGTAGGGAAGAAAACAGGGCATGAAATAATTCACATTTATGTTGTCTGACCAAACATAATAGCAGGACATAATTTCACATATATGATGGCTAATTAAACAGGATAGCATGACACGATTTCACATGTATGATGGCTAACTAAACAAGATAGAATGACATAATTCAAAATACGATGACTATGTAAACAGGCTGAGATGATATGAATATATTATATCTTTAGAAAATGGGTTGGCATGACATAATTCAGATACATGCTGTCTATGTAAACATCTTGGCATGATATAATTCAAATATATGATTTATATACTAAGCAAGTGAGCAGAGGGCAATCGCATATATGATGTGTCAACTAAGGAGATGGCATACAATATTGTGTATATGATGTAAAAACTAAGCATTGCAATACAACATATGCATGATATGAGTAATATAACCCTGCCAAGTTTGAGCATACACCTCAGGGGGATAATAGGGTTGGTCATCTGCATCAGAATCCTCCTATGAAGAGCTATCTGTAACCAGCAAGATATCTGCTTCAGCAGGTAGCATTGTCTGCTCTGAAGACCTTGTTTTCACTCTAGATTTCTCCATCATTAATTCAAATGGTTGATGCACAGGAAGAGCACTTGAATATACAAACATTGTCGACAAATGCAACGAGAAAAAAAAAGGACGGCATGATATAATTCACATATATCACGCTTGGCTAAACAACATGGCATTGCATAATTCACATATATAATGCCTTGCAACAAGATAGCATTGCATAATTCACATATATAATGTCTTGCAACAAGATGGCATCACGTAATTCACATATATGGTAATTAGACACTAAACAGGTGGCATTCACACAAAGCATGTCTAAACTAAGCAAATGACATAGCAATGCAAGATACCATACGCACGATATGAGCAACATAACCTTGCCAAGTTAGAGCATGCAGCTCGGGGGGGATTAATAGGACTGGTCATCTGTCTCTGAATCCTCCTCCGAGGAGCTATCCGTAACCAGCAAAACATGTGCTTCGTCAGATAGCATTGTCTGCTCTGAAGACCTTGTTTCCACTTCAGATTTTTCCATGACCGTGCCGAATGGCTGATACATAGGAAGAGTAATTGAATGTACTAAAATTGTTGACAAATTTAACACGTAATAAAAAAATGATGGCATGATATAATTAACATATAAGATGGCTGGCTAACCAGGGTGGCATTCCAAAATTCACATATATGATGCCTGGCTAAAGAAGATGGCATTGCATGATTCACATATACGATAAAGAAACTAAACAGATGGCATTGACACAAAGCACGTCTAAACTAGGCAGATGACATATTTGATCTATACAGTAAGCAATGCAAGGCACCATATGCATGATATTACCAACATCAGCATGCCAAGTTAGAGAGAAGACCTCAGGGGGTAAATAGGAGAGGTCTTCTCCTTCTCAATCCCCCTCAGAACAGTTATCTTGCTCTTTATTACGATCCGAAATGGGTGGAGGGGGGCTGCCTTTGCGCCCACCATGGAGCGACGTCTACATGAAATTTTATTGCCACACAAGGCTCGTCTCTTTTGCTCTACATGTTCAGTTCCATTGTGTACAATAACTAACATGCATAGGAATAAAACATAGTGAGATTATGTAAGGAGTGCATGCACAAATCCAGAGTGATGGTATTAAACTATGGATAGACCCAAAACCAATGATAGCAGGCAGATAATAGCTTTAGTTAAAAAATACAGATAATGGCTCCTTTAATGTTTGTTTGCACCCAACATGAAACTCATAGTAGACACCCGAGATTAACCAGATAGTACTGATTGCTGCCCCAATATGTACCCCACAACCATTTAAAAACTCAAGTTTTAGCATGAGTTTGGACCTGACTCGGAGTCTAATAGGTGAACATGACGATAAAGTAGCATGTCATCATATTAAGCGATGCATAACGTAAGCAGACACGGAAGAGTGTGACCTCTCTTGCAGACCCGTGTAGTCCTCAAGGTCATCTGCTCAGTTGATTATGGTAGTGCAGTTGTCGTGGCTGCCGGCGGCGGGGAAGAAGATCCGAGGCGGCGAAAGACAGTCTGGAGAGCGGATCCCTGCTGTGGTGAACCCTTCCGTCGTTGGAGCAGCTCAGCTGGGGTGGAACACAGTGCAGCAGGAGCAGGACAAACCACACAAGGTTTTCTTTGACTCATATCTGTAATAGAAGTAATTGTGTTAGGGATTTTTTGAATTTGAGGATTCTAACAGTGCAGGGATAGGAAATAGACAGGAATAGGATAGGAATGCACGTGCAAAACAGAGAATTTAAAAACACAGGATTTCTACCAATCTGGGTGTTTGATTCACAAGAATTGAAAGATCACAAGATGCAAAGAAGCATGGTGAGATTAAGTCAAACCACAAGAAAATGTACAGTTATAATGCTATTATGCTACTATCTCTTAGTCTTGTGCTTCATGAATAGGAATTTGAAAAGGAGGACAAGTGGAAATTAAAATTCCTACAGTTTTTCTTTCAAGGAGACACTAAAGGAACAAATCCTACAGTTTTCCTTTCTCCATTCCTTTGAACCAAATTCATGAATAGTAGTACCATAGGAAACTTTCCAATTCCTATGTTTTTCCTTCACTTTACCTTTCAAGCACTGGCGATTCTAGTAGGCAGGCTTGAGCAAGGAAAATCCTACACTCAAATAATGTTTTTGTGCTACTTTTGTTACTTTGGACCCAGGCCACTGCCCTACTAGCTCAACTCCCACGCGCATCGATAAATGCATAGCTCAAACGCGCAGAGATTAATAATGATGGCATTCAAAAGAGTCCATCACGGATAGCTAAGTTGCCTGGTACCTCACTGCTTGTCATATAGTAGGATAAAATAATTGATTTCACGTTACTACATGTGCTCAGTGGACAATATATATAACATGTAGAGTAAAAAAGAGATGCAACAAGTGGACAACCTCTTTGGCGAGGCCATGTCGATCTCAGCGTGATTGGGTTGGTCGGTGAGGATGCTCCGGCTGACTTGGCTATCGGAGGAGGGGAAGAAGATCTTAGGCGTTTGGAGATGGAGCCCGGGGTACTGCTCCGCTGTGATGGAGGGTTTCGTCGTTGGAGCAGCTCCGGTGAGTTGTACGACGCCGAGGCTGAAGTAGGACAAGAGAGCCAATGTTAACCTGAGTGGAATTCTAATAGCATCTCCAATAGATGACGTAAAATACATAACTACAAAGTGCTAGATGTAAAATACATCAACCGCTCATCTCTGAACTTAAATGTGGAAACTGAATTTAACTGTCGAAACTGAACTTAACTGACAAAACTGAATTTTGCTGTTGAAACTGAATTGTACTGTCAAAACTGAATGCACTAGTAGCAGAAAAGCAGTAGCAGCAACAGCAGCGCGTGCGAGAGCCGGGGCAGCTGGTCGTGTAGCAGCATCAGGTGAGGCTACATGTCAGTCGACTCAATTTTTCATCTTTGGTCAGTCGATTTTCCAGCTATTGGATATGAAATCAAGGGCCTGCAGTTCATCTTCAACCTCCACCCCCTGAGCCGCTAGCCACCACCGGCCAAACAGCCGCCCCCCCCCACCGCCCGCGGCCAGCGGTGCGCCGCCCCGCCCACCCCGAAACAACTCCCCACCGCCGGTCTGCCGCCGCCCCGGCCATCCCTCTAGCCCCCCGGTGCCGAGCTTTTTCTCCGGCGATCCCCACGCCATTGCCCCACCACCGCCCCCACCCTGAACCCTAAGATCGATAGTGGGGTACCTCTCCGGCAAGCCCCCCTCCCCGCTGCGGCTGGTTCTTCCTTAACTCCGGTGAGCCCCCCCACCCCCTGAAAATCAACTGACCCAAAAGTCGATTCAGTCGATTGAAGTGTAGCTAAATCGGAGCAGCATCGCAGGCAAGAGCAAGAGCGAGAGCAGCAGTGCGAGCAAGAGCAAGAGCAGACCAAGCAGGGGGCCAAGAGCAAGAGCAGAGCAACAGCGAGAGCTAAAGCAGTAGCAGCTCCTACTGATGTGGACGTCGCCGCCGAGGGAGCGACGCCGTGGAGGAATTGGCGGCGACGCTGCCGTGGATGGAGCCGCGCCATGTCGGCTCGGAACCGAGCGCCGGCAGCACCATGAGATGGAATCAAGAAGAAAATGCGGTGATTAGTGTACAAACTCTTTGGTGGCGCCGATTAGGCCTCAGCTTCATCCGAGGAAACGGTGATGATGATGCTTTTCCGGTGCTGCAGGTGAAGATGGCGGTGTGGGAATGGAGGTGGCGCGAAAGACGAGTGGAACGTCGGGGAAGCTCCTTGGAGGTGGAGAACGGGGTGGCTTAACCGGCGAGACGACGAGATCGACGAAGAATCCTCATCCGGTACGGTGGATGAGGGATGTCGAGGTGTTGCTGTGGACGACGTCATCGGGGAAGAGGCTCCGGCTGGGTGGCGGACGAAGGAGGGTGTGGGGCTTCGCGGGTTTTCACGGCCTCGGTGTACGAATGGGTGGGCGGATGGGATGGGAGTGGGGAACCATGGCTTAGGGACGCGCTTGTCCGAAATGTGGGGTAAGTTACGAAAGTACCCCCACCGATTTGACCTAGGCGGTTCTTTTGGTTCGCGGGTATCACGGGCATTTCGCGTGTCGGGATTTCACAGGAGGTGGGAGTTTACGCGCGCGTTGTAATTTTGGAATAGCAAGGCGCAGGTTGAGATGGAGGGAGTTGTTGGAGCACAACGAGACAAAGATATATCTTAAATATTTCAGGGTAACAAGGCGCGGGTTGAAGAGGTGGGAGTTTCGCAGCACGATAGACACAGACACTAGCTTGAAATTTCGGCATAACAAGGTGCGGCTTGAAATTTCGGGAGAACAAGCTTAACGTGTACCCAAAAAAAAGACAATTCACACCTCATCACTAGAGAGAGCTATGTCCCGTTTTACTATATTACTAGAAATGCATTCAAATACAACAAAAAAACTAAAAAAATCGGGACAACAAACATAACGTGTACAGTACCAAAACAATTTGCACGTCCCTCAACAATAAAATAACAATGTGTGTTGTCTAGCATATGGACTAAATTTGAGTACATTTTCCCTATTTGAATGGGATTGTACTCGGGTTAGTTATACAACCATCTAAATATTATCTTCACAACACATGACATGAATATAGGAGATGTAAATTCCTATATAAATACGAACTACATGTACATACGATCTCAAATTCAAATATATGTATCCATTTTATGTTGAATTCAAATCATAGTACATATATGCTCTAGCTAGATGTTTGGAATCTAAACCATGTATGATATACTACGTACAATGTGTTTAACAAGCACAACACACACACACACAAATACCATTTAGACTAGTAAGGTACACGTGCATTGCACGCATGAGATTTGGCAACCAAATTATGAATAAATACCACATTATAGCATGTAAGCTTTGAGTCATATATGCATGATGTAGATGTTCATTTAATTCTTATAGTTCATTTCATTCAAAATCATCTAGTTTTTATAAGAAAGCTAATCTATTTTAAGATTCATGGAATTGTGCGTTGTAAGGCATAAAGTAAAAACAAATAACGGTAAATCATGTAGAAAAACATTTGGGCAATTCTGATACGGAAGATTCTAGAAAAAAGAAGAAGTGCTTGTGTTTTGAGGTTTGTGCATTATGCCTAAGTTCAACCATGGAGTCTTCTAGATTGTACATGTGGCAAAATCTGGTGGAATCTAGATGATATCCAACGGCCAGTTGTGCTCAAATTTGCCATCTCTGCACCATTGGATTTGCCTCATCCAAGGACCATCTTTCAAACTTAAAGTTATTCGCACACTATATAGAAAAAATATAGTATAATATATATAGGGGTATAGATATAGATATGTGATGCGAAAGCCACCCATCATCTCCAATTAGAATAGTGTGTCCATGCACGGATGCAATGTGGCCAAACGATTTCTGATATGTCTCCAATGTATCTATAATTTATGAAGTATTCATGCTATTATATTATCCATCTTGGATGTTTATGGGATTTATTATGCACTTTTATATTATTTTTGGGACTAACCTATTAACCCAGAGCCCAGTGCCAGTGCCAGTTTCTGTTTTTTCCCTTGTTTCAGTGTTTCGCAGAAAAGGAATATCAAACGGAGTCCAAATGGGATGAAACCTTCGGAAAAGTTATTTTTGGAAAGAAAGCAATACAGGAGCCTTGGAGTGCATGTTAGGGGATCAACGAGGAGAGCACAAGGCAGGGGGCGCGCCCACCCCCCTGGGCGCGCCCTCCACCCTCGTGGGCCTCTCGTGGTTCCCCTTACCGAGTTCTTTCGCCTATATCTCCATATACCCTAAAACCTTCGGGGAACAGAATAGATCGGGAGTTCCGCCGCCGCAAGCCTCTGTAGCCACCAAAAACCAATCGGGACCCTGTTCCGGCACCCTGCCGGAGGGGGGATCCCTCACCGGTGGCCATCTTCATCATCCCGACGCTCTCCATGACGAGGAGGGAGTAGTTCACCCTCGGGGCTGAGGGTATGTACCAGTAGCTATGTGTTTGATCTCTCTCTCTCTCTCTCTCGTGTTCTTGAGGTGATACGATCTTGATGTATCGCGAGCTTTGCTATTATAGTTGGATCTTATTATGTTTCTCCCCCTCTACTCTCTTGTAATGGATTGAGTTTTCCCTTTGAAGTTATCTTATCGGATTGAGTCTTTAATGATTTGAGAACACTTGATGTATGTCTTGCGTGGGATAACTGTGGTGACAATGGGTTATTCTATTGATTCACTTGATGTATGTTTTGGTGATCAACTTGCGGGTTCCGCCCATGAACCTATGCATAGGGGTTGGCACACGTTTTCGTCTTGACTCTCCGGTAGAAACTTTGGGGCACTCTTTGAAGTACTTTGTGTTGGTTTGAATAGATGAATCTGAGATTGTGTGATGCATATCGTATAATCATACCCACGGATACTTGAGGTGACATTGGCGTATCTAGGTGACATTAGGGTTTTGGTTGATTTGTGTCTTAAGGTGTTATTCTAGTACGAAATCTATGACAGATCGAACGGAAAGAATAGCTTCGTGTTATTTTACTACGGACTCTTGAATAGATCAATCAGAAAGGATAACTTTGAGGTGGCTTCGTACCCTACCATAATCTCTTCGTTTGTTATCCTCTATTAGTGACTTTGGAGTGACTCTTTGTTGCATGTAGAGGGATAGTTATATGATCCAATTATGTTATTATTGTTGAGAGAACTTGCACTAGTGAAAGTATGAACCCTAGGCCTTGTTTCCTAGCATTGCAATACCGTTTACGCTCACTTTTATCATTAGTTACCTTGCTGTTTTTATATTTTCAGATTAGAAAAACCTATATCTACCATCCATATTGCACTTGTATCACCATCTCTTCGCCGAACTAGTGCACCTATACAATTTACCATTGTATTGGGTGTGTTGGGGACACAAGAGACTCTTTTTATTTGGTTGCAGGGTTGCTTGAGAGAGACCATCTTCATCCTATGCCTCCCACGGATTGATAAACCTTAGGTCATCCACTTGAGGGAAACTTGCTACTGTCCTACAAACCTCTGCAATTGGAGGCCCAACAACGTCTACAAGAAGAAGGTTGCGTAGTAGACATCAAGCTCTTTTCTAGCGCCGTTGCCGGGGAGGTGAGTGCTTGAAGGTATATCTTTAGATCTTGCAATCGAATCTTTTAGTTTCTTGTTTTATCACTAGTTTAGTTTACAAAATAAAACTACAAAAAATGGAATTGAGTTTGTCTCATACGCTTTATCTTTTTAATATCTTTTGTGAGTATGATGGAAAGGAAAATTGTGCCAAAGTGTTAGAAGAAGAATGCATTAAAATGTTTGGCACTAAATCTTTGAATGATGAGCATGATTGCAATGTTATTACTATGAACTCCTTGAATATCCATAGTACTAATGATGATTGCACTAGCCATGATGAAAATATCTCTTATAAGCATGTCGATTTTTGTGGAGTGCATAGAGTTTGCAAGTACATACCAAACAGGGAAGATAGATTTTGCAAGAAGCATAAGTATTTGGAAACTAAATGGTTGCAAGAAAGGCTAGATGTTTGTGCTGAAAATTTAAATTTTCTTAGCCGTACTTGTGAACTTTGCAATGAACGTGGTCATTTAACTATCCGATGCAAATTGTTTCATGATCTAGTCGTGTCCAAAAATTGTGATGACTTGATTTCCCTTGCACATCATAATGAACTTAGTTTGCTTATGGGCTACGAAGAAATGAAACGTATAACTAAGTATCTTCCAGAATTTGCCCGTTATAAACTTCTTGATTTTGATCTAGAGGAAATTTATATGTATTGTGCGGTGAATTGCATTGAAAATCCTTATATTGCCAATTAAATAAAGAAAAGAAACAAATAGAGGATGAAGAGAATACTAATGAAAGGGAAGAGACTTCCCAATATCCTCCTATTATTTCTTATGATGAATCAAGTAACGAGGAGGAGCCCTCTATTCAACCAATCTCATTAATAAGGAGCTCCAAAAAGAGGATTAAACCCACACATGATGTGAAGAAGAAAAAGAAAAGACGGAGAAGCAAAGGTAAAAAGGTATCCCTCCCAAATGATGTTGCTCCTACTACTCATCGTGATGATGATAGTTGCTATACTATTGGTGCTATCCATACTATTAATGATGAGAGTGATTATGCTTATGATATGAAAAGGCCCAAGCTTGGGGAAGCTATGTTTGATGAGAATGACGTGTTTGAGAATATATTCGCTGCAATTAATGTTTGTCCCAAGCTTGGGGATTCTACGTTTAATAAATATGATACTTTTAGTCTCCCAAGTTTTGATATGCGAATTTATAATGATGATAGCATGCCTCCTACTTATGATGATTATATTGATGAACGTGGGTTTGGAAGAGTGTCATGATTATGAAAGTGGATTTGAATCTTATAATATTTATGAAAGTGGATTTGGAGAGGGCATGACTTTATTTAGTGATGTATCCACTATTTCGGAAGAGGTTTCAATTGATTATGATGAGAACAAAGTTGCTACTTACGATGATTATTGTGATGAAACTTATGCTATAAAAAGTAGTGATGATTATATTTATGAAAATTGTCATGATTATGATTACCCTTTTTCTGAATATTACTCTTTTAATGTGGAAACAATTTATAGTATTCGAGTCTCTTATGATACTCCCACTATTCCGAATGAGAAGAATTTTGCTTATGTGGAGAGTAGTAAATTTTTCTATGCTTGTAGATCATGAAAAGAATGCTTTAGGTGCTGGTTATATTGTTGAATTCATTCATGAAGCTACTGAAAATTATTATGAGGGAGGAATATATTCTTGTAGGGATTGCAATAATATCAAGTTTCCTCTCTATGTGTTGAAAATCTTGAAGATATGCTTGTTTTGCCTTCCTATGCTAGTTGATTATTGTTCCCATAAGTTAGTTGCTCACAAAATCCCTATGCATAGGAAGTGGGTTAGGCTTAAATGTGCTAGTTATATTCTTCATGATGCTCTCTTTATGTTTTAATTCCTATCTTTTATGTGAGCATCATTGAAATCATCATGCCTAGCTAGGGGCGTTAAACGTTAGCGCTTGTTGGGAGGCAAACCAATTTTATTTAAGTTTCTTTCTTTTTGGTTCTGTTTAGTAATAAATAAATCATCTAGCCTCTGGTTAGATGTGGTTTTATGTTTTAATTAGTGTTTGTGCCAAGTAAGACCTATACGATCTTCTTGGATGATAATTATTTGATCTTGGTGAAAAAGACAGAAACTTTCTGCTCACGAAAACAATTGTTAAAAATCACCAGAAATTTATAAAATATTGATTCAAATTGAAGAAGATCAATAATAAAATTATGTAGGTCTTCCTATTTTGGTAGAATTGTTTGAGTTCCAGAAGTTTGCGTTAGTTACAGATTACTACAGACTGTTCTGTTTTTGACAGATTCTGTTTTTCATGTGTTGTTTGCTTATTTTGATGAATCTATGGCTAGTAAAATAGTTTATAAACCATAGAGAAGTTGGAATACAGTAGATTTAAAAGCAATAAAAATAAATAATGAGTTCATTACAATACCTTGAAGTGGTGTTTTGTTTTCTTTCGCTAACGGAGCTTACGAGTTTTCTGTTGAGTTTTGTGTTGTGAAGTTTTCAAGTTTTGGGTAAAGATTCGATGGACTCTGAAATAAGGAGTCGCAAGAGCCTAAGCTTGGGGATGCCCAAGGCACCCCAAGGTAATATTCAAGTATAACCAAGAGCCTAAGCTTGGGGATGCCCCGGAAGGCATCCCCTCTTTCGTCTTTGTTCATCGGTAACTTTACTTGGAGCTATATTTTTATTCACCACATGATATGTGTTTTCCTTGGAGCGTCATTTTATTTTCTTTAGCTTTGCTTGCTGTTTCAATAAAATACCAAGATCTGAAATTCTTAAATGAGAGAGAGTCTTCACATAGCTACATAATTATTTAACTACTCATTGATCTTCACTTATATCTTTTTGGAGTAGTTTGTCATTTACTCGTGTGCTTCACTTATATCCTATGAGTAAATGGTTGAATGATTTGAATGTCATAAATCTGAAATTATATATGTTTCATATGCTTATCCCATGGGGAGTAATGACTTTACATATAAGAAATAGAGGTGGTAAATTTCATGAACGTTAGCAAACATTGTATTGGTCACTTGAACAATTCATGAAAGAATATTGAAGGAAGAGAGATTTCACATATAAATATACTATCTTGGACATCTTTTGTAATTGTGAGCACTCATTAAAATATGACATGCTAAAAGGTTGATGTTGGACAAGGAAAACAACGTAATGGGTTATGTTTTCCTATATCTGAAATAAAGTATATTGTCATGGATCGCCCAACATGTTGAGCTTGCCTTTCCCCCTCATGCTAGCCGAATTCTTTGCACTAAGTAGAGATACTACTTGTGCTTACAAACATCCCTTAAACCAGTATTGCCATGAGAGTCCACCATACCTACCTATGGATTGAGTAAGATCCTTCAAGTAAGTTGGCATCGGTGCATGCAATAAAAATTGCTCTCTAAATATGTATGATCTTTTAGTGTGGAGAAAATAAGCTTTATACGATCATTGTGATATGGAAGAAATAAAAGCGACCGACTGCATAATAAAGGTCCCTATCACAAGTGGCAATATAAAGTGACGTTCCCTCGCATTAAGATTTTGTGCATCCAACTATAAAAGCGCATGGCAACCTCTGCTTCCCTCTGCGAAGGGCCTATCTTTTCTTTTACCTTATGCAAGAGTCATGGTGATCTTCACCTTTCCTTTTTACATTTTATCCTTTGGCAAGCACCTTGTGTTGGAAAGATTCTGATATATATATATATCCAATTGGATGTAAGGCATCATGAGCTATTATTGTTGACATTACCCCTATCTTTCATAAGGTTGGGAGGCGAATCTATAAGCCCCTATCTTTCTCTGTGTCTGATTAAAACTTTGAACCCATTAATATCGCGTGAGTGTTAGCAATTATGAAAGACTACATGATAGTTGAGTATGTGGAGTTTGCTAAATCAAAGCTCTGACATAGACTCTTCCTGAAAATAAGATGAATTGTAATTGTTTGATGACTAATGACACGGTTTGTTAGTTTTCAAGAAAGTCTATGATTTGTACTTTAACATGTGAATAGCTTGTTACTTGATCATGAAAATTTCTATGAGTTGAGCTACTATTATGACATATAATGATGCTAGAAAAGGTCATGGAAATTATCGTTGATCAAACTTATGCACCTTCTAGCATTCACACTTCATAAATTCTTTCTTTTATCATTTACCTACTCGAGAACGAGCAGGAGTTAAGCTTGGGGATGCTAATACGTCTCCAACGTATCTATAATTTATGAAGTATTCATGCTATTATATTATCCATCTTGGATGTTTATGGGCTTTATTATGCACTTTTATATTATTTTTGGGACTAACCTATTAACCCAGAGCCCAGTGCCAGTTTCTGTTTTTCCCTTGTTTCAATGTTTCGCAGAAAAGGAATATCAAACGAGTCCAAATGGGATGAAACCTTCGGAAAAGTTATTTTTGGAAAGAAAGCAATACAGGAGACTTGGAGTGCATGTCAGGGGATCAACAAGGAGAGCACGAGGCAGGGGGGCGCGCCCTCCACCCTCGTGGGCCCCTCATGGCTCCCCTTACCGACTTCTTTAGCCTATATATCTCCATATACCCTAAAACCTTCGGGGAACAGAATAGATCGGGAGTTCCGCCGCTGCAAACCTCTGTAGCCACAAAAAACCAATCGGGACCCTGTTCCGGCACCCTGCCGGAGGGGGGATCCCTCACCGGTGGCCATCTTCATCATCCCGGCGCTCTCCATGACGAGGAGGGAGTAGTTCACACTCGGGGCTGAGGGTATGAACCAGTATCTATGTGTTTGATCTCTCTCTCTCTCTCTCTCGTGTTCTTGAGGTGATACGATCTTGATGTATCGCGAGCTTTGCTATTATAGTTGGATCTTATTCTGTTTCTCCCCCTCTACTCTCTTGTAATGGATTGAGTTTTGCCTTTGAAGTTATCTTATCGGATTGAGTCTTTAATGATTTGAGAACACTTGATGTATGTCTTGCGTGGGATAACCGTGGTGACAATGGGTTATTCTATTGATTCAATTGATGTATGTTTGGTGATCAACTTGCAGGTTCCGCCCATGAACCTATGCATAGGGGTTGGCACACGTTTTCGTCTTGACTCTCCAGTAGAAACTTTGGGGCACTCTTTGAAGTACTTTGTGTTGGTTTGAATAGATGAATCTGAGATTGTGTGATGCATATCGTATAATCATACCCACGGATACTTGAGGTGACATTGGCGTATCTAGGTAACATTAGGGTTTTGGTTGATTTGTGTCTTAAGGTGTTATTCTAGTACGAACTCTATGATAGATCGAACGGAAAGAATAGCTTCGTGTTATTTTACTACGGACTCTTGAATAGATCGATCAGAAAGGATAACTTTGAGGTGGTTTCGTACCCTACGATAATCTCTTCGTTTTTTCTCCTCTATTAGTGACTTTGGAGTGACTCTTTGTTGCATGTTGAGGGATAGTTATATGATCCAATTATGTTATTATTGTTGAGAGAACTTGCACTAGTGAAAGTATGAACCCTAGGCCTTGTTTCCTAGCATTGCAATACCGTTTACGCTCACTTTTATCATTAGTTACCTTGCTGTTTTTATATTTTCAGATTACAAAAACCTATATCTACCATCCATATTGCACTTGTATCACCATCCCTTCACCGAACTAGTGCACCTATACAATTTACCATTGTATTGGGTGTGTTGGGGACACAAGAGACTCTTTGTTATTTGGTTGCAGGGTTGCTTGAGAGAGACCATCTTCATCCTATGCCTCCCACAGATTGATAAACCTTAGGTCATCCACTTGAGGGAAACTTGCTACTGTCCTACAAACCTCTGCACTTGGAGGCCCAACAACGTCTACAAGAAGAAGGTTGCGTAGTAGACATCAATGTCTTCCATCGATATCTCAAATTCAAATCAGTCTGACCTTGTTCAATGTGTATACAGTACAACATTCTCGTTTCCAAACCACACCACGCATATCTCAGTTATATTCATGCATGCATGGGTTTCAAACATCATGATCTCTTATTCAAATAGTTGAATTCAACTTGACATTGATTATGACCTCACCTAGTCTTTTACACCCACACAGTCATCTTCTCTTGATAATTGTACCACTAATTTTCTCTCGTGCATGCATGCACACAGAGTACCAGTCGGCATTATCCATCGCACACATGCAATCTTTTTCTTTAGGTTGGTCTCCCATGCATGCACACACACACACACCTCCCCCTTTCCATCATATCGGGCATTCTTTATCTCTCACGTGCATGCGCGACGATCGATGTTCCTCTATGTGTGTGCATATATAGCTAGGTCTTTCACAGTTTTCCACACAAACCGATCAATCTATATATCTAGTGAGGTCTCACCCTCTTTCCCACGTCCACATTGATCAATCTATACCTCTCTATATATAGGATTGCATATCTAATACACCCACATTAATTATATATCCAACGTCCCCCTCTCATCATCCATGCCTTCTGCTTCATCTCTCAGATGCGCGCACAGTGGCGAAGACAGGGGGCAGCAAGGGCCCTACCCACCCCCCTAACATCACTATATGTCGAGGCTAATATGAATGTGATCATTGGACAATTTCTGCTAAAATGGTTTAGGTTGATGAATTGGCCCTCCTCGTAAAGGATTAGCAATGATTGGCCCCCTAGCCCATTTATTTTTCATGGCTCCACCACTGCGCGTGACAGCGCACGTTCTCACCCCCTCTCTTTAAATATCGATCTCACACTTGTGCACTCCTTCATAGTCTCCCTCCACTTGGCCCCTCATACCATCTTCTAGCCCCCACCGGATTTTGCCACATGTAGAATCTAGCAGACTCCATGGTTGAACTTAAGCATAGTGCACAAACCTCAAAACACAAGTTCTTCTCCTTTGTTCTAGAATCTTTTGTATCACAACTGCCCAAACTTTTTTTAGTTGAATTGCCATTATTTATACTTTATGCTTTACAACGCACAATTCCAAGAATCATAAAATAGATTAAGGGCTTCTTTGATTCAAAGGATTCTCAAAGGAATTTTGGAGGATTCTAATCCTTAGGAATTTTTCCTATCTTGGTTGTCTGATTCGTATTGTAATCAATAGAAATTTTTCCATAGGATTCATTTGCACTAGATTTCATAGGAAACATCCCATCCACTAAAACCTCTTTGAAAGAATCTTGCATTTTTTCTATGCACAATCAAACACTTGTATAATCCTGTAGGATTCAAGACGACATTCCACTCTAATCCCATGTTTTTCCTATTCCTGCGTTTTGGAAATCCTATGAATCAAACATGCCCTAGCTTTTTTATAAAACTATTTTTTTGAATGAGATGAACTATAAGAATTAAACGAAGGTCTACATCAGGCATATATGACTCAGAGCTTACATGCTATAGTGTGGTATTTATACATAATTTTGTTGCCAAATCTGATGCGTGCAATGCAAGTGTACCTTACTAGTACTTCGAGTATGTGCAAATCACGTAAATTAAAATTCCAATGGCACGCTACAGAGTGTCTCTCTTACAGTTCATGAAGCCATGTGACACATGTGGAGGCGTTGTCGTGACCTCGTTGTGTGGATTGATCATAGTGACGTGCTGCTGGTTGCAGAAGAATGTACTCGTCCTCTCTGAGCCACACTAGCGGTACATGCACGAAGCAATGATTTGCACACACGCCACGCACGCACTCATTCCCTCACACGCACACGCAGGTACACGGGGGGACAAATTTTTGTATGAAGATCCACCCCATGTGATAATTTGACGCGTGTAAAGTCCTTCATTTCATTGATGGTCAATTAATACAGCGCATGCAAATTGAGTGGACGTTAGGGCGGAAGAAAGACATTACTACTCCACTGCACATATGCGAGTAGTTAAATCATGGGGTGCTAGTACTTCCATTGGTCTCCTTGGAATTTTGTGCCAAATTTTGACCATATTTGTAAGTAACATAATATTTATGCATGTCATAAAAAGAGGCACAAAAAAGGGGGCGAATAAACCAGGACGCATGCAGCATGCCAGGGCTACTGTTGGTGGCCTCTGTATTTAAATGTGGACGGAGTGGAGTAGTACTATCTTTATCTTAGCCTCGTAGGGCTCTCCCAACGCCTAGGCTCGCCTCCCCGCCTCGCCCACCGGACCCCCCCCCCACATGGAGGATCCCGCCATGGATAACCCCTTAGATCCCAGGATCCCGCGGGCTACCCTCTCGCTGCGGCCCGCGGCACTGCCGCCTTTGAGTGAAACCCACATGTGTTTTAGAGGGGATCCATTGCTCTGGAATCACATATCGGTGGCGCCGGAGGACATGCCAGGGCTGCGTTTCAGGTGGTGGGCAGCAAGGGCAAATCGGATCGAGGAAGCGTCACATCGATTGGAGAGAAGTTCCAAGGAGCTACGCCTAGCGCAGCACAAGGCAGAGGCGCAAGTAGATCTCAGGGGAGAGATGCTGAGGGATGTCAGCATCTGGCAGCGTCGCGTTGATTTCGAGCTAGGGCTAATGGCAGTGATCATATTCACGGAGTCGACAGTGGAGGAAAGAACGCGCATGCCTGCGCAATGGCATGAGCAGCCGGTGCAACTATTCAAATGGGCGGTAGGAGATGCCAAATCCCGGGACCAGTTGCGGCGGCACCGCTGGGCATGCATCGTAGGCGAGGTGAGCTCCCCTCCTTCACCGCCAGCGATGTAGTGACCTAGTCGGTTGCTGCTGCAGTGAACTTGGAACGCCATGTCGGTTTGCAACCTTGACAATCACTCCATCTATATGTACTTGGTCATTTGGAAAAAGATTGTAATTGATTTATCACTAGTTTTAGAATGCTTGGTCGTGACAATCAACCGAAGCCACAACCAGAAGTCTCCATCGCGTAATACTTTACGATCGGTCACACCAACAGACGGTCGGTCGGACCCGCGTCTCACCGAAGGGACACGCATCGGCTTGGTCTGACATGTACGACCAGTTACATCACTGACTTGTGCGATGGCATTTGAGCAGTGTAGTACTCCCTCTATCTCAGTTTACAAGTCTTGCACGTGTACCTAGGTTGTTAATTTGACCAACTTAATAAGAGGCATACATTACGAAAAATATATCATTACAAACTTCAAACATTCTATTTTTAATGATATATTTTTTATGTTAAACAATTTATTTTATATAAATTACATTGACGACCTAGATACACATGCAAGCCTTGTAAACTGAGATGGAGGGAGTACTTGAAATTTATGTTCCACTAAACTCATCGGGAGCCGCTTTGGGCCTCGAAACCAAAACCATCAATTAATCTTTACCTTGTTCCCATCACATTCCAAAGTACTAGTGCTACAATTAAGTGCAAGCCTGCTCACACCTACTAGTACGTACGTACCAAACCTGAACGTGTTCCCACTATGCAGGTTTTAGTACTAGTGCTAGTACTTAGGTTATAAAAGAGGAACTACCTAACCGAAAATTACTCTACCTTCCTCCTCATAAGTCCTCCTTCTTCGTCCGTCCTTGCCATGGACGGTGTGCAGAGCTCTAGGTCGAGAACTACTCATAATAAGGGAGCGGCAACCAAGGCTGCGGAAAATAAAGAGGGCTCGCCGCCACGCAGAGACCTCGAAAGATCTCTTACGGGCAGGCGATGGCTCCCAGGAGCGCCCTAGCCGCGGAGGCAAACATGCCGAGCTGGCGGCGCTGGAGTCGTTATCCCTCGACGGCATGCCCGATCAGCTCAATACGCACCTCAATAAGTAGAAGGAGTTCATCCACGGCTTGGTGGAGCTGCTGAAGGAGAGCCTCAACGACATGCCCGCTGAGCTCAATGAGCAGGGGGAGTTGACCACCGGCTTGGTGATGCTGCTGAAAAAGAGCATTGCCTCGGAGAAGAAGGCGACCGACAAAATCCTGCAACTTCAGGAGGACAAGGCGAAGCTCTGCCACGAGCTCGACCTGCTGAAGGAGAAGAATGCCGGCTGGAAGAAGCTGCATGAGAATAGGATTTTCTCGATGAAGATGCTGCAGGCCCTCGTCATGGAACAGAAGGAGGAGTTGGCGAAGCTCCGCATCAAGCACCCAGCTGCTGTCAAGGTACGTAATGCAGCCGCGGAACAGATGATGAAGGCTCGCATCGAGAAATCTCGCGTCATGGACAGAATGAAGAAGATGGCGGAGGAGACGCGCAAGGAGATGGCGGTCGTGGAGGTGATGAAGAAGCACTTACGACTCCGCGGCCAGCAACCCTTCATGTAGTGAGAGGAGCGCCCTAGACTTGTGTGTGCGTCTTCCTTCTTTTTTGGGGGTGATAATCTTCCTTCTTCTTTTGCTCCTGTGTTTCTTCTTTTGCTTCGGGTGTTTCGCCGCACATGTCACGTTCTCTGCGAGGGATGAATAGAAAAATGCTACAAATGAGATGACTAGCAAATTAGATCATTTTTTATCGCTACTAGCAAGATGCCCGTGCATTGCACGGAACATCAAGATGCATGTTTTTTACAAAACACCTGTTGTGATTGACCTATGCAGGAGTAATCCCATGTGTAAAAACTAATGATATTGTCGACGTTCTGGGAACGGGGGTCCCCAGACTTGCCTGCCTGCGGCCCACGACATGGCTATGCTAGCAGGCCTGTACGACCCATCTTCATCAACGAGACATTCAAGACCCTTGCGAGGGGCCAAGCCTCGCGGGGCGGACGGTGCAAGACCTCCTCAGGAGCGGCCTCACCAGACTGCCTCGCGAGGAGCAGAGAAATCAAGGCACGGTAAACCTCGCGAGGCTCTCGTGACGTGAGCCATGACGATCAAGATCAGGCGGGCGCCAGGCGGGCGCTAGCGCGTGCAGCGTCCTTGTTTCCTCTTTGGTGCTAAGGAGGCAAGTGCAGGCGCAGAGTATCGAGGCATCAAGCAAAGGTTTCCATATCAGTGCAACAAGACGAAGACCAGGAGGACGGCAGGACGGAGGTCACCATGGAGCCCAAGACGGCGTCACCACCAGAGCCTTTTGCAAGCGAAGACCACTTTTGACAGGATAAGCTGTACTAGGTGTCCCCTTTCAAATTGGCCATTGTTGGCTCCCTTCCCGCTCAATATTTGGGGAGAGGACCAGGTCCTATATAAGTAGAGCTAGCCACTACCGTAGAGGGGACCAACTCATAGAGAGGCATCTCACCCGCACAAGTTCACCAAGCATAAGAACACCTCGACCTCAGGAGGCTGTTCTTCCCTTTGTACTGTTCACCATCAGCCCAAGAGGCAATCCACCACCACCACACTGGAGTAGGGTATTACACCACAACGGTGGCCCGAACCAGTATAAAACCTCGTGTCCTTTGTGCTGTGAGTTCGTCGAGTTCGTCCGCGAGATCTTAGCAAGCTAGGGCGTGCATCGGTAGGGAGGAAATCTTCGCGCGCACCCCAGTGTTTGAACTTGAGGGTTTTGCCGGAACCCGTGATCCGACATTTGGTGCGCCAGGTAGGGGTGCGCCGGAGCCTCTTCCACGCCAATTGACCCGCCGACGCTCCGCGGCCCCGATGTCCGGTGACCCGAGGGCCGACTCCGACCGCTGGGCAGCCTGGCCAGCCCGGGCGGCGCCACCTACCCATGAAGACCACAACCCCGCGCTCCAGGAGGCCCGAGCGCCGCCTAACGCCGCAGGGCGCAGGCGGCATGGCGGGGTGCCGTCCACCCTCACTCCACGACAAGCGCGAGTCACTTCAAGGGCCGCAAGCCACACCGCAGCAACGGCGCCACACACACGGCGGGAGCAGGCGAACATGCGGGCCACGCTCACGGTGGCGCGGTAGTTGATGCGGTGCCGACAGATGGAGAGCGGCCGGGATGCACTGCTGGAACGCATCGCTGAGCTGCTGGATGCGGCGGCCTCGGGAGCGCCGCCCTTCTGCTATCTGTTTCCTTCTCAGGCCACTACGGGATCTCATGGTGGGCCTCGCCGCAACCACGCGCTCTCAGGTGTGCCTGGGGGCTTCGTCGACACCAGCACAGCCGGCGGCGCCGAGGGCCCCGCCGCCCCCCGTGCCGCCTGCGACAAGCATGGGCACAAGCGTCGCCTCCCATGGTCCCAGTGAGATGTCGCGCTACCATCCTCAGGATGTCGCGCTGGGCCGGGCAACGTGCAGTGTGGGGCACTACGTCGAGGTGTTCGGGGTAACAGCCCCGGAAGCCTATGTGCCCCGCATGATGGACCAAGAGTACATGCCGGTAGACGACCCTGGCTCATTCCTTGGAGAAGGCTGGGAAGAAGAGGCGCTAGAAGCTGAGGCCTTCCGGGAGCCGACGAGGAACCATGACGACCGCGCCTGCAACAACAACTACAGGGTACCACTAATCTCTCAAGAGCAGGCTTACGCTAACTGTGGGCTGCAAGTGAATCAGGTCACAACGTCGGCCGATGACCCGGGCACAGCGGCCCCCCTTCTGCCAGGGGAAGCACGCTAGGGGCTGCATGGAGGGAGCCAGGAGCAAGGCCCCTCCCCACGACATGCGAAGCCAGGCGTCACCCGGAGGTAGGCCCTCTGCCGGGGAGGTGCTGGTGAGCCTTCCCCCGGCAGAGGACCCATGGTCGCTGAGGGCGCCGCTGGCGTCCCCTTTCCCCCCTTTGTGCTGTCCTGGTTGCCGGTCGGCTCAAAGGTGGTCTAGGGCGGCGCAAGGCGGGGCCCTCGTCTGGCGATATGAAGCAAGGCCAGTACCTGTGAAGAAGGCCCAGTGCCTGTGAAGATCGCCGCCCGTGACACTCTCACGTAATAATGAGTGGGGCTGTACACGCCCTGGAGTCTCCAGAGAGCCGCCCTCGGGCCTCGGGGGCTCCCTCCCACGCCTAGTGGCAGCACTTAGCTCCGCGCTGGTGAGAAGACTTGAAGACAAGAAGACTAGACTAGGTGCCGGACGTGGCCATTTGCTTTGAATCCCTTTTCTGTAGCCTTGCCCTTTGGATTTGGATTTAAGTTGAAGTTGAGTTTTCATTGATGCGCGCTGGGGGTGCCTTTTCCGTTCGGAGCGATTTCTCGTTAACTAGTTCTCGCCTTGTTTTGGACTCACGCACCACGCCTTCCACTCACGAGCCCCTCGCGAGCTAGATTGGGCGAGGCACACGTGTGCCGCGCGCGCACGCAAACGCCACAGATGGTGCTCGCCTCTCACGAGGCCCCCTCGGGTGGACTGACGGGCTCTCCAGGAGTCCCAAAAGCTCATGACCTCACGATTCGGTTCGTGACCCGCCCCGACTAAGGTAAGCCACGATGGGAACTTGCCGCCAGATTTACGGTTTCGCGAAGGAGCACACTCAGTTTGACATAAGAGAATGAAGGCAGCGGTTTGTTTACACGAGGGGCTCGCCCTCTCAAAATGCTCTCACGATCTTTAGGGGCCACGCCCGAGTTTTTGCATACAGGATAAAACAGTAGGGGAACATGGGATCAGCCAGATATGTCGCTCGCCGCATCGCCTTCGGACGCGTCACTCGCGACGTCGTTGTCTTCGCCAGCATCGTCGCCGCCTTCGGCGACGCCCCCATCGCCGTCGTTGACCACGTCACCTTCGTCTGCCGCGACTACCACCGCTTCGTCTTCGAAGTTAATGCCCTGACCGGTGCGTCCACGTTGTCCTCCACCCACCGCGCCAGGTCACCGCGAATGGCCTGCGGTATAGGGGCAATGGCAGCGTCGAAGTCGAAGTCGGGGAAGGAGTTCCGAAGATGGCTGAAGACACGAGAGAACGCGCGCCCGAGCAGGCCCCGGCTTCTCTCTTCCACAAGCTGGCGAGCCCTATCAGACCGGGCTTCCAGGCGCGTCACCATGTTGGTGAAGAAGGTCAGGTGACTGGCGTAGTCATTCGAGTGGGGGTGCGGTGCATTCTCGTCACAGATGTAGCCCAGGGCGGTATTAGCCCTGTTCCGGAGGTCCTGAAGCATGGGGGTGTGCTCGCGCTCCAGCTTCCGCCGTTGAAGCACTTCCTCCCTGTTTTGCCGCGCGACGGCCTCGGCGTCATCAACCCGTTTCCAAAGAGAAAGCAGCTCGGCGCGGGCGGAGGCCAAGTCTGCCTGCGCCATGACCAGGGCGGCAGCCGTGGCCTCCTCACGCCTCTCCGCCTAATCTAACCTGGGCCTAAGAGTGGCGGTCCTGCCCGCTACCTCAGTTCCAGCAAGCTTCAGCTTCAGGTCGTGCCAACCTTCAAGATCCGCACGAACCTTGGCCACCCGGCGGTCGACTTCCTCCTGGACCTTGGCCTCGTGAGCCCCGACGGCATCTTCCACTTTGGCAACTTGACGCTCCCTCGTCTCCAGTTGCTCAAGCTCGAGGCTACGCTCCACGGCTTCCAGAGCCAATGCCTCCTCGCACTTCCGGACCTCCTCTTCCTCGGCAGCGCCCCCCTCAGCGACGCAAGGGCGGCTCTGTGCGCCTCCACTTGACGCTTGAGGGACACACTCCAGGCCTGGAGCTCCCATGCGCGCTTCTCCGCAGCCTCGTGATGGCGGTCAGCCTCGCGAGCCTCCTCCAAGCCTCGGGAGAAAGCCTCACGGGGAACCTTGAGGGACGCCTCGGCCTTCACATTGTCAAGATCACGCTGGTAGCGGCCAAGGTTGATGGCTACCCTCAGCTTACACCGTTCCTCCACCAGCCGAAGACCTTCAGCCTCAAGGCACGAGTCGACACCCGCGAGTTCTTCACCAAGTCGGCTCATCACGCCCATCGCCTCCTGGAAGAGCTCATGGCGAACGACGCTCCGCCCGCGCTCGAACTCCAACGCACGGGCCACCTCGTCCTCCGTCACGGGGGCTGCAGGCAGGACGTGAAGCAGCGCAACCCCTCTCAGCAGGGGGCTGGGGGCTGGTGCCGCTCCAGGTGCCAGCCCGACCTCACGAGGGGCCCCGGCCAGTCGGGGCCCGCTGCTCGAGGAGGAGCTGAAGACCGAAGCCAACCAGCTGTTGTCCATGACCAGAGGAGGAGTCCGGGGAACGCCGCCAAGCTCCAAGCCTGGCCGTGGAGGAAGGGCGACGAAGCCGCAGATTCAAAGCGCCATGAAGGCGAGCGCACCCCCTCGACCGGCCCAGCTCCAGGCGCGGCATCCAGGCTCGAGATGCTCAAGGCCGACGGGGGTGCCAAAGAAGGCGGGGATTGCTTATCAGCGGACTCAACGGCCCTAGCGGAAGGGGTCCTGAAGAGCCAGCGTCACGGAGGAAAGCAGCAATCAAGAAATCACAAGGTGCAGTACTTACTCGTTGACGGCGATGTACTTTCGTCACTTCAACGGCCCGAAGATACCGCTGCCGCTCGGAGATCCTTTCCTCTTGCGGAGTTCCTTGAAGTCCACACAAAGCTGACCGAAGCGCTGAACGTGGCGGCCAGTACGGGGTGTAGCCGGAGAAGTGCTCGAGAGAACAATTTCAGGGGTGTGTGGCTGCAGAGAACAGTCGGGCGCCGTCTCCCCGCGACCTCCCGAGGCCTCCGGAGTTTCAGCCTCGGGAGCCGCGTGCTACATCGTCTCAGCGACCAACTTCCCAGAATCATGGGTTCCTGAGGACGACGCCCAGGAGCCCCAGGCGGCGTCCGCACATCAGCACTCTTGCCGCCAGCCTCTCGCGATGCTCGTCCCCCTGCACTCACATTCGGGACGAGCTCGGCCCCGGCGACGAGGAAGGGAACCACGCTGACGAGGTTCTCGCGGGACCCCACCAGGCCGTCCGGACGCAGTCCCCACTCGTCAAAGGGAGGCATGCTCCCTGCAAATTCAGCCTTGTTCTTGTAGCGGTACAGCAGAGAGTTCTTCCCAGGCAAGTCGTTCGGCGAAGGGACACCTGTCAGGACCTCGAGCACCATTTGCCACGTCCCATGGGGGAGCTCGTACTCCTGACTGCTGAGCAAGGTCCACATCGGGCGAGAATGGCGCTGAAGCGGAGCCACCCGGCACTTGATGAACTCCTTCACCACCATAGGCGCGGTCATGCTGCGTTCCTTCAGCCTCCTCAGCCTGAGCCATACGGGGACAAGATGGGGGCTCGTGAGCCTCTTGTGGCCCCAGCCGGAGTGGGAAACGGCAGGCGCTGACGGGGCGTGGACCAGGGGGCTGAGCACACCGACGTCGACAAACACCCACCGTGTCTGAAACTCACTCGTGGATGGAGGAAGCTCGAAGTCGATCCCCGCGCCCGCCGTCGCGGCCACGGCCTGGAAGCTCACGCACCCCGAGCTTTGCCGAGGGTCAATCAGATGCAATGAGAAGAAATGGCAGAGGAGGGCCACAGAAGGAGCGATGCCCACCATGGATTCACACACAAAGGCAAAGACGACAAGGAGAGTCACAGATTGAGGGTCGAGATGCAGCATGTGGATCTGATAATGCTCAAGCACCGCATTGAAGAAGGCGGAGAAAGGAGGAATCAGGCTAGCCCAAAGGGCATCGATGAAGATTGGGACCTCGGTGGCTGCCCGGGCAATGCGAGCGCGAGACACAGGCCAAGCCACCGTCTTCCCCCACTCGTTGAAGCTGGAAGCGAGCATTGGACGCACCTTGTCCATGGCCTCGTCGTAGAGCACCAAGGATTGGCCGACCGCAGGCTCGACGGCCGGAGGCGCACTTGGCGAAGACAGGGGCTTCTTCCCCTTGTCTGCTTGTTTCGGCGCCATGGTGGCGAAGCGGGCAGGGTGCAGGTCAGATTGGAGAGGAGGAGCAGAGTCTCGAGAAAGCAGAGAGATTCGGGAAGCAAGGCGTGGGCGATGGAGGAATAACTATGTAGGTTGTGGGGGCCGCATGGCCAGGCGGATTCCAAGGCAGCGTGGGGAAGCGGAGACGACCACGTCCAAGCAACCGCCACAAGTCGACCAAGGCCGCAGGCTTTTGGGGCCCGCGGCGCTCCGCGCTTGGCCTTTGGCTTCGCCTCGAAGCCAAGCCCGAGCGCGCCTTGGGCCCGGGGGCTACTGTCGGCGTTATGGGAACGGGGGTCCCCAGACTTGCTTGCCTGCGACCCACGGCATGGCTATGCTAGCAGGCATGTACGGCCCATATTCATCAACGAGACATTCAAGACCCTCGCGAGGGGCCAAGCCTCGCGGGGCGGACGACACAAGACCTCCTCAAGAGCGGCCTCACCAGGCTGCCTCGCGAGGAGCGGAGAAATCAAGGCAGGGTAAACCTCGCGAGGCTCTCGTGACGTGACCCATGACGATCAAGATCAGGCGGGCGCCAAGCGGGCGCCAGAGCGGGCAGCGTCCTTGTTTCCTCTTTGGTGCTAAGGAGGCAAGCGCAGGCGCGGAGTACCGAGGCATCAAGCAAAGGTTTCCATATCAGTGCAACGAGACCAAGACCAGCAGGACGGCAGGACGGAGGTCACCATGGAGCCCAAGACGGCGTCAGCACCAGAGCCTTTTGAAGGCAAAGACCGCTTTTGTCAGGATAAGGTGTACTAGCTGTCCCCTTTCAAATTGGCCGTTGTTGGCTCCCTTGCCGCTCAATATTTGGGGAGAGGACCAGGGCCTATATAAGTAGAGCTAGCCACTACCGTAGAGGGGACCAACTCATAGAGAGGCATCTCACCCGCACAAGTTCACCATGCACAAGAACACCTCGACCTCAGGAGGCTGTTCTTCCCTTTGTACTGTTCACCATCAGCCCAAGAGGCAATCCACCACCACCACACTGGAGTAGGGTATTACACCACAACGATGGCCCAAACCAGTATAAAACCTCGTGTCCTTTGTGCTGTGAGTTCGTCGAGTTCGTCCGTGAGATCTTAGCGAGCTAGGGCGTGGATCGGTAGGGAGGAAATCACCGCGCGCACCCAAGTGTTCGAACCTTGAGGGTTTTGCCGGAACCCGTGATCCGACAGATATATCAAGAATTTTATCAGAAAAATGGTATCTCGAGAATTTCATCGAAAAAATGATATCTCGAGAAAGATGAGAGATAAGGTGAGGAGGAGTGGGGCGTGGTGGTGACTGGTGGTCGGACTGGGCGGAGGCATGGGGATGGACGGCGCCAGCAGGCGGCAGCGGCCACCATGCTAGATTGTTCCAGAGATTTTTTTTAATTGCTCAGCAATGAGGTTGTGGGCGATAAGGATGAATGAGGCAAGGCCTTATCTATAAATGTGGAGTGAGGTGCGGGCATCTTTTGCAAAATTGTCATAGTTTGCTTTCTATCCGTCAGATATAGATCAGACGGTCTATATTACAAGATGGCAGGCACACCATCATCACCAACTCGGGTTTTTTTATAATCTCTACTCTTATAAAAAACCGAGTTGGTGATGATGGTGTGCCTGCCATCCTGCAATATAGACCGTTCGATCTATATCTGACGGATAGAAAGCAAACTATGAAAATTCTGCAAAAAGATACCCGCACCCCTCTCCACATTTGTAGATAAGGACTTCCCTCGTTCATCTTCGTCTCCCATGAGATAAACAGCTCGTATAAATGCATCTTGATGTTCCATGCAACGCATGGGCCTCTTGCTAGTAATATATAATAAGAGTAGAGAGTAGAGATATGGCACTGGGCTGCCGTGTTTCGTTCTCCTCCGACTCCAGTGGAAAATTTGAGTATACCGCACGGTTCTTTGCTCCTCCTTAGGTCATCAGCACATTTATATGAGCAGTCAAATCACAAGGCCCCACCTTCCAGCAGTAATGAGCCGTAAAATCACTAAGGCCCTCGCCTCTCTTGAAACTGGCCTAGCTAGACTGCCCCGCCCTCTAGCCTTTTAAAAAATGTATACTTCTGTACAGTAGTAGGATCGATGGATTGCGCCATGGAGCAAAACTAACAAAATGAAATCAAAGAAAAAAGGTGGTACATATAGAGAGAGCTCGTCGCCAAATTATGCATATAGTATTGTTAAAAAAGCTAGTACGTGCTTAAATGGGGTGCTAAATTCTATTAAAGAAATTAGCATACCTATTTAATTCTTGGGTTCTTATTATTTATGCCACTAGTTGTGTATCACTACTTAGTTTTGCCATTAGAAGTTACAACTACTCAAAAATGCCATCGATCCGTGAGATGCCTGCTCAAAAATGCAATTAGATATCTCAAAAATGCCATCGTTAAGTTAGATATTTGCTCAAAAATGCCATTAGACAATTTGATTTTCACGTCAAATCCGTTGACCATGTTACATGACAAAAATAAGCTGATTCTCACAATGATAAGTGTGGCCCCGCTTGTCAGGAGTAACCAAGCGAACAATTTTACAGGAAAATAAGAACGCTGCTGGGATCAAGTAGGCCCCACACTTTACTTTACTGTAGTGAGATAGAGGGAGAGCTGGCATGTTGGTCCATCGGTATTTATGTCATTATAACATGGCAAAAGAGATTCGAGTCACAATAATGGTGTCCAGTACAACACACCCCTCAAATAAATCTAAGCACCCTGAAATTCTTTGACAAAACTAAGCCCCCTGATATTCTTTGACAACTAAACTGCTGGCTATATGATGTTGGCCATATATATTGTACGTATATAATGTGAAGAAACGAGTGGTAGTCGTAGTACTATACCAGCTAAAAGATGAACTGTAAGAAATACAAGTATTTACGTACTGAAGAGTTAAAGTAACGAGAAGAAACATAACATAGTTCTGCTGGGGGCTTAGCACAACACACCCCTCAAATAAAACTAAGCACACCTGGAATTAAACTAAGCAACTAATCCGGTAGACACTGCATTAGAACAACCATGAGCAACGACACTGCCACCTTACTCGGAGTCCTCGTCCACGTCCTCGACTTCGTCCTTGTCCCTCTTCCTCTTGGCTGATACTTCTTTGCTTGAACCGCACACTTGGCTCTTGGTCTTCATCCAACCCTTGTAGATATTGAAACAAAGGTAGCCATCCATTGCAGCGTAGTGGATGTGGTCTATATCTAGTATTCCACTGCCATGCACGATGAAACGTGTGCGGAGGTTTCTTCAGTTTACCGTACGAAGGATGAACCATCGCTCCTACCAGGGTTAACATTGAAGGCTTATCACGGGAGGACACCAGCCCATTATTCTGGAGGTCGAAGGGTTTGCCTACAATGAGGCCTATCCGATCTAGGACTCTCATGTCGTTCGTAAAGTCTACAGTAACAAATTTGACTCGGCGGCCCTTGAGGAAGTTCTTAAATTCCTCGCACTCAATGTCGGCATGGCATATGTGGTAGACCAAGCATAAGTCATGCACGCAAACCTGGATCACGGCGGGCTTCTTCTTCTCTTCCTCCTTTGGATTCTTCTCTTTTCCCAGGACTGTGGTGTACTCAACATCTAGCCCAGCGACCCACTCATCATTTGAGTTTTCGAACATGCGTCTGAAGCGATCAAGGCATCCTTTCACCGTCGCGGAAGAACGGGTGTAGATGACGTCGAACTCATCGCTGGTGATGGTTCTAACCTTGTACTCACCGCTGATCATGAAGATTTGGGACGCCATGGATTTGGGAGGAGGGTTAGGATTAGTGGAACTGCCGTAATGTGAAAGGACAGGACGACTAGGAGCCACATCAGACTTTATGCCTATGTGGCAGGCTTAGCACCTGTACGACGAGACGGGTTAGGATTAGTCTCTCTCTTCTAAATTAACTTGCCACATCAGACTTTATGCCTATGTGGCAGGCTTAGCACCTGTAGGATCAAGTACAATAGTGGGCTATAAGCCCGCTTTACATGGCATTTTTGCATATGTGGGGGAAAGAGGCAAGGAAAAAGTGGAGGAGTGGGCTCTCATGCAAGAGCCAGCCTCTACATGGTGGAGCATCGGGAGACACAGCTGTATGGAGGTGGTCAGGAATCAGGAGACTCACGCCGGTTGTAGCGCCGCGGTTAAAATGATAATGGCAAGTCAAATCGTGGGGCCCCACCTATCCAGCAGTAACTCGCTGTCAAATCACACAGCCCTACGTTTGCAGCAGCCTACTCCCTCATCTTCTCGCGTCTCTGTCGAACCGACTAGGCGGAACTGCCCCGCCTACCGCATGGGAAAAGCCCCACCCTCGACTTTTAAATAGTACAGTATACTAATTTTGTATCCATGGATTGCGCCATGGAGCAAAGCCTCAAGAAAACGACGGTACACATGTACGGAGTATACAGCACGCCCGTCGCGTTCGTGTCGCACCCCAGACGGTCGGTCGGTCTGGCACGCTGCTCTCTGAATGGAACACGCGTCATATTGCGTTTGCACACACACATGTGGGACCGCAATTGAGAACCGACCATAGGCACACTCCCTGGCCCCGCAAGTCGGGTGAGTTAATAGAAGAGAGAGACGAGCGATAGTACTAGAGAAGTGTTGTACATACGTTGGTGCCTGGACGATCCCTGCATGACACGGAAGATCAGTTCGTCCATGCATGTGACCAGACTCCAGCAGACACGCCTGGATTGGCTATCGTCTACATATCATTCAGGCTGTGTTGTACAGGGCTGTAGTTCTGGTGAGAAATCTAAAAAAAGGTTTCTTGTCATCTCGCCAAATTAGGTGTCATTTGCTTCGGATCACTGCGAGGGTTAAGCAGCGACAACTGAGTTCCTCCAAGGCGCTAGTCATGGGGGGCACATGCACGAAGACTACTCGGGTGCCATCTAGGTCAAGCTGGCTATGTTAATTGGGGCATCTATTGATGGACCCCTTTTCTATGAGTTTATCTTTAATTTGAGTTTTGATCCTCATCTAGTTTGTCCGTCAGGATTCATGTTGTCTCCTTTGGGCAGTGAGGTTATGGTTTCTTGTCATGTGGCATTTTTTGTGTTATATGTTATAATCCGGTGCTTCAGATCAAAATGACGACAACCGGGCCTCTGGGGCACGTGCATGAAGACTTCTCGATAGTCATTGACGAGGTCAAGCCGACTCCGGTAGACAAAAGAAAACTAGTAGTACTCCACTATATAGGCAGGAGCCTCCGCGCTTGCTTGCTAGTGTTGCTCTATTCACATTGTCTCGTCCTCTCCACATCTAAACACGACAGCGGGGGCCACCTCTCTCTCTCTGCTCACCACTGGTCAGAGTGACAGCCGGATCCTCTCCGCCGGGGAAGGTGAGAAGGTGCAACGTTCACGCGGTCGTCCTCAGCGACGGCTCTTACCCACTGCCGGCGTGTCCCGATCAGCGTGCCTTGCCGTTCTCTCCCAAGCACCGCTGGCTAGGGAGGGCCTCCGACCCCTTCTTCCTCGCTGCCGTAGTGTGGGCAGATCCGGCCTCCCGCCGCCCACCTAGCGACATCTCGGCGACCCTCAGGTATAACTTCCTTCGAAACCGGCCTTGCTCTACTTCCCGAGCTCCTAACGTCGCTGCATTTGTATCTTTTACTATTTCTCAGCCCCCCTCGTAGATAGGATCGATCGGCTGTTCGAAAGCCACCTAAATTTTTACTGTTAAGAGGTAAAACTAGTTCATGCACTCGAATCTAGTACTACTTGGTTCAAACAAGGAAGAAAGGGGGTGGGGTGGGGTGGGGGAAGATTTGTTACCAGAATCTAGGACTTGGTCGAAAGAGGAAATAATGGGGGCGAAAAGTAGCAAAGACGGGCTATCCAACTGGTCTCTAGGTCTAATAGGGAAATAAAGGGAAACGCAGTACAAACTCGATATAAACCCGATCTATTGGTTGAAAAGGAAAGAAAGTGGGGACTGGGGGGACAAGTCAACAGAGTAAGTCCAGCACTAGATTTGCTAGCCTCACACTTTATAAGGTGGCTATACCGAACAAAAATGGGACCAACCTAGATATCCTGTTCTGATGTTTGTTGCCCCGAGCCACTCTTATGTAATGCCACTGGTAAAATGTAGCAGTTGCAGTGCTAAAAGTAAGGACACGTTAAACCAATGTTGTTTTCAATGTAATGCCTACAGTAATATGAATCAATGGCACTTTTTTTCATGTCCTGCTAAATTTCCCATAAAGATAAGTTGCTTCTTTTCGTTAGCAAAGCAATTGTCCTGGTCCGCCTACTCTCCCGTGCCCAAATACCAACTCTGTAGCAGCTGTTAATGTAATGTTGCTGGTAAAATGAAGCAATGGCACCATTAAAGTAATGTCGTATTTAACGGTTTTCATAGTTAATCCTACCGCCCACACTAATATCTAGCAATGCTGCTGCTTTAGAAATTGCTACTGTGCTTGTAGGATTGCCATTCAGATAAGTAACATGCTTCTTTTCATTTGATGTATGTTTCATCACTTGTTTGTCACCCTCCTTTCCACCTTTTTTGTGTAAACAGAGACATACATTTCACGCTTGATCTTAGTTGAACTGCACAAATGATATCCAAATTATAGTTGAACATTCCAGGAGCTTCACAACCAACTTTGGTGTTGCTCAATTTTATTGCAACTAATGAAGAAGAAGCTCTGTGGGTTTCGTTTTCTGATGGAAATGGAACCGGGGATGGAGCCCTTTTCTTAAAAAAAAGTGAAGAAGAAGCTGCTAGCTCATGGGACATTGCTTCATTTTAGGTGAACTTCACCAAAAGGTCCCATGAATTGAATCATCCATGTTGGTGACTGGTGTCATTGATACGTCTCCAACATATCTATAATTTATGAAGTATTCATGCTATTATATTATCCATCTTAGATGTTTGATATGCGTTTATATGCTATTTTATATGATTTTTGGGACTAACCTATTAACCTAGAGCCCAGTGCCAGTTTCTGTTTTCTCCTTGTTTTTGAGTTTTGCAGAAAAGGAATACCAAACGAAGTCCAATTGACGTGCCAATTTTTGATGATTTTTTATGTACCCAAAGAAGACCACGGAGCATCGGAGTTGGGCCAGAAGAGCCCGGGCTGCCCACGAGGGTGGGGGGCGCGCCCACCCCCTGGGCGCGTGGGCCTGCCTCATGGACAGCTCGGGCACCTCCTTGACGTGAGACCGATGCCAAAAATTCCTATAAATACAAAAACCACGGAAAATTAACCTAGATCGGGAGTTCCGCCGCCAGAAGCCTCTGTAGCCACGAGTAATCAATCTAGGCCCTCTCCGGCACCCTGCCGGAGTGGACCATCATCACCGGTGGCCATGGAGGAGTATCCCGGAGAGGCCATCATCACCATGAAGGCCAAGAATCAGAGGGAGAACCTTTCCCCATCTAGGGGGGAGGCCATGGTGGAGGAAGCACAAGGGGGAGAACCTCTCCTCCCCTCTCTTGGTGGTACCGGAGTGCCATTGAGAGGGGAATCATCGACGCGGTGATCGTCTTCATCAACATTACCATCATCATCACCATCCTCATCTCTTTTACGCGGTCCACTCTCCCGCATCCCGCTGTAATCCCTACTTGAACATGGTGCTTTATGCCACATATTATGATCCAATGATGTGTTGCCATCCTATGATGTTTTGAGTAGATATCTTTTGTCTTTGGGTTGATTGATGATCTAGATTGGTATGAGTTGTATGTTTTACTTTGATGATGTCCTATGGTGCCCTCCGTGACGTGCAAGCGCGAGGGGTTCCCACTGTAGGGTGTTGCAATACGTTCATGATTCGCTTATAGTGGGTTGGTGAGTGACTGAAACACAAACCCGAGTAAGGGGGTTATTGCGTATGGGAATAAAGAGGACTTGATGCTTTAATGTGGTTGGGTTTTACCTTAATGATCTTTAGTAGTTGCGGATGCGTGCTAGAGTTCCAATCATAAGTGCATATGATCCAAGTAGAGAAAGTATGTTAGCTTATGCCTCTCCCTCATATGAAACTGCAATAGTGATCACCGGTCTTGTTAACGGTTGCCTAGGACAATTCCGCACACCGATCCACCATTATTCCACACTCGCTATTTATAATATTTAGTAATATATTCTAACTTTATGATAACAGCACCTACTTTTATGTTTTAGCTCTCCGATACCATACAAAGTTATCCTCTTCATACCCACAACATAGTTTTATTTCTTGTTTCTAGTTGGAAGCAAATGCTCGGTGTACGTACAGTCGTATCAGTGGCAGATAGGGCTTGAGAGAATATTGATCTTACCTTTAGCTCCTTGTGGGTTCGACACTCCATACTTATCACTTCCACCTTTGGAAATTGCTACGATGATTCCCTGCACTTGGGGATTATCAAGCTCTTTTCTGGCGCCGTTGCCAGGGAGCAATAACATGGGGTTGATATTCTCGTGTGTGCTTGTTTGCTTCATTCACTAAGTAGATTTTGTTTTTCCTTTTTGTTTCTGTTTAGTTGTGGGTGAAACATACAATTTTTTTAAAAGAATGAAGATACAAAGAAAATTATTACTTGCCTCTCATGCCTAAAAAGTTTTTCAAAAAGAGAAGTGATTGGAAAGTTATGCATTGAAGAAGTGAGGGTCGACCTTGAGCACTTGTGTTCATGCTCACGGAAACAATGTAGAATTTTTCGTGGAAGTTTCTCTGTAAATAATTGTCCCCTTCTATATATCCATTGTATTATAAAAATAATGTGCCAAGCTTTAGTTTTAGGGTGATTAGATTGCTTGTTTACTATGTGCAGAACAAAAACAGAAACTTTGGCTGTAGTGCATGAATTTACATTTTTTACTGGAAAGTCAAATGGGTCTGAAACTTTTTGCACATTACTTCTGTACAAATATTTCAAATTTTCAAATTTATTTCATAATTTTAGAAGTTACATAAGTTTACCAAACTTCCAGATTACTACAGACTCTTCTGTTTTTAACAGATTCAGTTTTGCGTGTGTTGTTTGCTTATTTCGATGAATCTATGGCTAGTATCGGGCGGTATGAACCATAGAGAAGTTGGAATACAGTAGGTTTAACACCAATATAAATAAATAATGAGTTCATTACAGTACCTAAAGGTAGCGATTTGCTTTATTACACTAACGGATCTCACAAGTTTTTGTTAAAGTTTTGTGTGGATGAAGTGTCCGAAGGTCGAGGAGCTATCAATAGGAGAAGAATAAAGAGAGGCAAGAGTTCAAGATTGGGGATGTCCAAGGCACCCCAAGTAAATACTTCAAAGGATAGTCAAGCATCTAAGCTTGCGGATGCCCCGGTTGGCATCCCATCTTTCTTCTTCAACAAATATCGGTACACCTCAGTTTTTGCTTTGTTCACATGATTTGTGTCTTTTGTGTTTTTTTTTTCCTTTAAGAACCATGCTAGCATGAGATAGCCCTTCATTGATTTATAGAATACTTCATGTGCTTCACTTAAATCTTTTAAGTATGATCTTATAGAATTGCTCTCTGTGCTTCACTTAAATCTTTTGATTATGGTTTTATAGAATGCTTCATGTGCTTCACTTATACATTTTGAGCTTGGATATTGGTTAGTCTATATTAATTGTAGAATGCTCCATGAACTTCACTTATATCTTTTGGAGTATGAATAATAATATAATATAAAGTGGGTTTGGAAGAGTGTCAACTTTAGGAATTAGTGATCCCACTATTTTGGAGGGTGTTGAATCTTAGTGTGATATTTATGAAAGTGGATTTGGAAGAGTGTCAACTTTAGCTAGTAATGATTCCACTATTTCGGAAGAGGTTCCAATTGAGTATGAGAACAAAGTTGCTATCCATGATGCTACTGAAAATTATTATGAGGGAGGAATACATGCTTGTAGGAGTTGCAATAATATCAAGTTTCCTCTCTATGTGCTTAAAGTTTTGAAGTTATACTTGTTTTGCCTTCCTATGCTAGTTGATTCTTGTTCCCATAAGTTGTGTGCTCACAAAATCCCTAGGCATAGGAAGTGGGTTAGATTTAAATGTGCTAGTCATATTCTTCAATATGCTCTCTTTGTGTTTCGATTCTTGTCTATTATGTGAGCATCATTGAAATCATCATGCCTAGCTAAAAGGCATTAAAGAAAAGCGCTTGTTGGGAGACAACCCAATATTTACCCTTAATGTTTTTGTGTGTTTACATGATTAATCTACTGTATTAATCATGTTTTATAGCTTTTGTTTCAATAAAGTGCCAAGTAAGACCTTTGGGAAGACTTGGGAGAAAGTCAATGTGATCTTGCTGTAAAAAACAGAAACTTTGCGCTCACGAGATTAGCTATAATTTTTTACAGAAGAGTGATTTTTGGTTGATTCTTTTTGAAGAAGATTAATAGACAAATTCCTCACGTCCACCAATTTATTTCATAATTTTTGGAGTAGCAGAAGTATGGTTTCTGTTCAGATCATTACAGACTGTTCTGTTTCTGACAGATTCTGTTTTCATTGCATAGTTTGCTTGTTTTCTAGTTTCCATGGCTTATATTCCTCAATATAAATTTTAGAAATGATATGGTACAGTAGACATTGTGTGGGAATAATTATGAACCTTGTCTTTTACAGTACCAAAGTGAATGGTTTACTCTTTATCATACTAACCTATCTCACGAAGTTTCGTTAAGTTTGTGTGATTGAAGTTTTCAAGCTTTGGGTGAGATATCGATATGAGGAGAATAAGGAGTGGAAAGACCCTAAGCTTGGGGATGCCCAAGTCACACCAATGTAATATTCAAGGAAGACTTAAGCGCCTAATCTTGGGGATGCCCCGGAAGGCATCCCCTCTTTCGTCTTCAAAACTATCGGTATACCTTACTCGGAGCTATATTTTTATTCGTCACACGATATGTGTTTTGCTTGGAGCGTGTTTTCAATTTTACTTGTTGTTTGAATAAAATCATTGGATCTGAAATATTGAATGAAAAAGAATCCTCCCATGGCTAGTTAATTATTTGACTACTCAGTGTTCTTCACTTATATCTTTTGGAGTAGTTTGTCATTCACTCATGTGCTTCACGTATATCCTATGAGTAAATGGTTAAATGAATTGAATGTCATAAATCTGAATTTATATATGTTTCATATGCCTATAACATGGGGAGTAATGACTTCACACATAATAAGTATAGGTAGTAAACTTATTGAAAGTTAGCAAACGTAGAATTGGTCACTTGAACAATTCATGAAAGAATATTGAAGGAAGAGGGATTTCACATATAAATATACTATCTTGGACATCTTTTGTAATTGTGAGAACTCATTAATATATGACATGATAAAAGGTTGATGTTGGACAAGGAAGACAACGTAATGGGTTATGTTTTCTTATATCCGAAATAAAGTATATTGTCTTGGATCATCCAACATGTTGAGCTTGCCTTTCCCCCTCATGCTAGACAAATTCTTTCCACCAAGTAGAGATACTACTTGTGCTTCCGAATATCCCTTAAACTAGTTTTGCCATGAGAGTCCATCATACCTACCTATGGATTGAGTAAGATCCTTCAAGTAAGTTGTCATCGGTGCATGCAATAAAAATTGCTCTCTAAATATGTATGATCTATTAGTGCGAAGAAAATAAACTTTATACGAACTTGTGATAGGGAAGAAATAAAAGCGACGGACTGCATAATAAAGGTCTCTATCACAAGAGGCAATATAAAGTGACGTTCTTTTGCATTAAGATTTTGTGCATCCAACCATAAAAGCGTATGACAACCTCTGCTTCCCTCTGCGAAGGGCCTATCTTTTACTTTTATTCTTCTACCTTATGCAAGAGTCATGGTGATCTTCACCTTTCCTTTTTACATTTTATCCTTTGGCAAGCACATTGTGTTGGAGCGATCCAGATATATATATCCACTTGGATGTAGGTTTTCATGAGTTATTATTGTTGACATTACCCTTGAGGTAAAAGGTTGGGAGGCAAAACTATAAGCCCCTATCTTTCTCTGTGTCCGATTAAAACTTTGGACCCATAAATATCACGTGAGTGTTAGCAATTGTGAAAGACTAAATGATAGTTGAGTATGTTGAGTTTGCTAAATCAAAGCTCTGACATAGACCCTTCCTGAAAATGAGATGAATTTCAATTGTTTGATGATTGAGAATATAGTTTGTTAGTTTCAAGAAAGTTTATGATCTATACTATAACATGTGGATAGCTTGTCACTTGATCATGAAAAGTTTTATGAGATGAGCTACTGTTATGACATATAATGATGCTAGAAAAGGTGATTGAAATTATCATTGATCAAACTTATGCACCTGCTAGCATTCACACTTCATAAATTATTTCTTTTATCATTTACCTACTCGAGGACGAGCAGGAATTAAGCTTGGGGATGCTGATACGTCTCCAACGTATCTATAATTTATGAAGTATTCATGCTATTATATTATCCATCTTAGATGTTTTATATGCGTTTATATGCTATTTTATATGATTTTTGGGACTAACTTATTAACCTAGAGCCCAGTGCCAGTTTCTGTTTTCTCCTTGTTTTTGAGTTTTGCATAAAAGGAATACCAAACGGAGTCCAATTGACGTGCCAATTTTTGATGATTTTTTATGGACCAAAAGAAGACCACGGAGCATCAGAGTTGGGCCAGAAGAGTCCCAGGCTGCCCACGAGGGTGGGGGGCGCACCCACCCCCCTGGGCGCGTGTGCCTGCCTCGTGGACAGCTCGGGCACCTCCTTGACGTGAGACCGACGCCAAAAATTCCTATAAATACAGAAACCACGGAGAATTAACCTAGATCGGGAGTTCCGCCGCCAGAAGCCTCTGTAGCCACGAGAAATCAATCTAGGCCCTCTCCGGCACCCTGCCGGAGGGGGCATCATCACCCGTGGCCATGGAGGAGTATCCCGGAGAGGCCATCATCCCCATGAAGGCCAAGGATCAGAGGGAGAACCTTTCCCCATCTAGGGGGGAGGCCATGGAGGAGCAAGCACAAGGGGAGAACCTCTCATCCTCTCTCTTGGTGGCACCGGAGTGCCATTGAGAGGGGAATCATCGTCGCGGTGATCGTCTTCATCAACATCACCATCCTCATCTCTTTTACGCGGTCCACTCTCCCGCATCCCGCTGTAATCCCTACTTGAACATGGTGCTTTATGCCACATATTATGATCCAATGATGTGTTGCCATCCTATGATGTTTTGAGTAGATATCTTTTGTCTTTGGGTTCATTGATGATCTAGACTGGTATGAGTTGTATGTTTTACTTTGATGCTGTCCTATGGTGCCCTCCGTGTCGCGCTAGCGTGTGGGGTTCCCGCTGTAGGGTGTTGCAATACGTTCATGATTCGCTTATAGTGGGTTGGTGAGTGACTGAAACACAAACCCTAGTAAGGGGGTTGTTGCGTATGGGAATAAAGAGGACTTGATGCTTTAATGCTATGGTTGGGTTTTACCTTAATGATCTTTAGTAGTTGCGGATGCTTGCTAGAGTTCCAATCATAAGTGCATATGATCCAAGTAGAGAAAGTATGTTAGCTTATGCCTCTCCCTCATATGAAACTGCAATAGTGATCACCGATCTTGTTAACGGTTGCCTAGGACAATTCCGCACACCGATCCACCATTATTCCACACTCGCTATTTATAATATTTAGTAATATATTCTAACTTTATGATAACAGCACCTAGTTTTATGTTTTAGCTCTCCGATACCATACAAAGTTATCCTCTTCATACCCACAACATAGTTTTATTTCTCGTTTCTAGTTGGAAGCAAACGCTCGGTGTACGTAGAGTCGTATCAGTGGCAAATAGGGCTTGAGAGAATATTGATCTTACCTTTAGCTCCTTGTGGGTTCGACACTCCATACTTACCACTTCCACCTTTGGAAATTGCTACAATGATTCCCTGCACTTGGGGATTATCAATCATCCCTTCTACGATGGCGTTGACTGCAGACATGGTTCCCATCATGAGGTAAGTTCCTTTTTGGTCTGACCGTTTGCCAAAGATCGTGCATGTTGAGTCTGCTCTTGTGCTACTGTTTTGGCACTGCCATGATAAAGCAGTAATGTTATTATTTTGCACCTTAATCTAATGGCAGTATTAATTTTAGGCAATGTTTTGGCACCACTTGTGCCACTGGTTTTTTATATATCAAAGAGGGGGTTTCCTCCGATTTCATTAATGAAATCCAACCATAGAGAACCATTATGCGACAACATCTCAGTGTAAATGGGCAGTTATGCAACTACTACTAGAACGGACTGAGTACTAGCAGGAGACAAGTTCGCCACATAAGCTAGGCGGGTAAGGGGGATGCAGCACCAGCTCGACCAAGTTTGGATTACAACCCAAATGCTACCACAGAAACATCAGAGGGGAAGATAGGGACTGAAAGAGCCAGCTTCAGCATCCCAGTCTAAGCACCCCCGGCCTCCATCCTTGCAACGCACGGTACACCTCGTTTGCCACCTGCTTGACCCTAGTGCCACTGATAAAATGAAGTAATAATATAGTTAAAATAGAGCGAGTGTCCTCTCTATCATTTCATTTCCAATGTAGATAAAGAAAGTGCTTCTCTTTGTTAGTATATGTTTCATCAACTAGTACCATTGTTAATGTTTAAGCGTTTTTGCAAACCGGGGTGCTTAATTTTAGTTGATCTCCACAAAAATAGAGATTGGAATGTCTCAAGGCCCCCCCTTGTACTACCGCTGTACACTGATGTTCATCACTGGCAGAAGGTGTATCGGGGAGACATGGGTCGATTTCCAGTATGAGGCGTACCGTATGAGGCGTCGCAGGGACCATCTCGCCCTCGCAACATGGAATACTATGATACTATCGCAATATTTTCTTCTATTTATTAGTGTATGTTTCATCAACTAGTGCCACTATAATGTAATCACACTTTTCATTATCTGTCAAACAGGGTTATTCAGCTGCATTTTGGTGGAACTGCACAAATGTACGGATGGAACCGGCATATATGCAGAGTGCGAGATGCCAAGTAAAAATTACCAACACCAACCTTGCTCCATCTAAGCATTGGCATCCATCACCATCGGTGGGATGTGTGGCGCTCACTGTGGACGGATCTTTCTCGGCACCAAATCCTCTAACCAAATACTAGTAGCTTAGACTTCAAAAAAATACTAGTAGCTTATATTGGCAGTTTTCTAGGGAGTACTCTTTTCTAAAAGAAGCACCAATCTATCTTTCTTTATTTGTACACAGTGTCACAACTTTGACCCAAAGGTCCAGAGCTATTTTAGAGTGATTGGCATAGTACTCGGAGACTGATTGTAAGCATGATTTTTATTAGCTGTCACACTGATTGTAAGCATGAGCAGATGGAAGATTAGTTTAGTGCGAAGCTTACCTTAAACCCTACCGACACCGTTGAAATGAGGCAAGCGTCGAGGGAACCGTGGAGAACGGCGGGGAAGCGACATCCCGCCATCCGGCCTCCTCTTGTGGTGGGAGAACGAATACTCCTGTGGCTCCGGCTGGCTATGCACCCTCACGAACTGCACACCGTACTCGATCGATTCGTTATCCTCTGGGTGCTCGACCTTCGACCTATATGCCCACCACCTCGGTCTGACTTTCGCCTCGGGCGAATATGTCTGCTCCATCGCCCAGAGGAGATACTCGATGAACTCGAAGGACTGCGGCGTGACTGCTGCCGAGGAGTACATCGCCGCCCTCATCGCCGTCGTCTCGCTCTTTCGCATACATTGCCTCATGGACCTCACCGTCCTCGAAATCTCCCACTCATTGTCAAACCATGTAAGGATTTCCTTCAACCTGTCTAACTTTGCCAGGTCGCCGCCGGTGATCTTCCTGATTCGCTGCTGCATCCTCTCCATAGATGTCCTTCTGAGTGGTCCGGTGCTAGCTTTGGAATATGGGAGGAGAGACGGTGGTCTTGCAATAGAGAAGAGGGAGAGGCGAGACGGTGGTTTTGGAATGGAGATGATGGAGGAGAGGGGGTGGTTTTGCAATGGAGAAGCGGGAGAAGCGAGACGGTGGTTTTGGAATGGAGATGATGGACAGGAGAGGTTTCCCTGCCTTTCGGTCGCTGACAGGTGGGCCCCGCGCTTGGTGGGACCCATGTGTCAGTGTCTCAATGGCAGGATGGGCTGCGTCAGGGGATCCTCGTCCGAGGAGAGAGGAGGTGGTTTTGCAATGGAGAAGAGGGAGAGGTGAGACAGTGGTTTTGGAATGGAGATGATGGAGAGGAGGGGAGGTGGTTTTGTAATGGAGAAGAGGGAGAGGAGCGTGCGGCAGCGATTTAGGATTGGACGAGAGGGCTGGCGCGCTGTGACTGGATCAAAATCAAAATCAATTTACCCTTCAATTAAGAAAGAGACCCCATATTAACTAGTCTCCCTTTTATTCTGGGTCATAATTGACCATGATTTTCACAAATAAAATATATGTTATACGTTGCAAAAATAGTATAATTTGAATGTACATTCAGATACGAACCAAATGATACAAATTTGAAAGTACATTCCTCTCCCGTTCCAATCCAAAACCAGGGTCGCTCCTCTCCCGTTCTAATCCAAAACCAGCGCTGCTCCTCTCCTCTTCCATTCAAAAACCACCGCCGGCAAGTGAAGGTGCTGTGGAGAAGTAGATCGATGGAGGAGTACAACCGATACGCGAGGATCGCAGACGGAGACACTATGAAGCTAGCTAGGATGTTGGAGATATAGTCTTGGATTGACAACAAGGGCCAACTAGCGGCGACGGCGACATCCATGGCCACATATCTAGACAGAGCGAAAAGGCAGCGATACTCCCGAAGGGAGTCGCGCTGGAGTACATAGAGCTGCTCCTCTAGGCCATGGAGCAAACAGATTCACCGAATCCGATCGTGAGGGAGCGGTGGTGGGAGTATCGATCCCAGATGGAGCATCCACCAGAGATTGAAGGATCGAGCATCTACAGGGTGCCGTTTGTGAGGGTGTCATGCCAGAGCGAGCCGGTGGAGTCTTTGTCGATCGAACCCAGCTGCAAGAGGGGAAAAGCAGTTGGCCCGACGATGCTTCCCCACCATCCTCTCCCTCGCCGTCCAAATCGTCTCACGGGGCGGCCGTCTGCCGCCGAGGAATAGGAGGGGACTGCCCCCCAGCCCAATAGTCGGGCAGGTTGTGAATTGTCAGGAGGAGCTTAGGGTTGTCAGTATTTGCAGGTTGTGAATTGTGTTTTGTGTTGTGTATTTTGAGAGTACTTTCAGATATGAATGTCTTTTGAATTGCAGATTTGCAGTATTGAGCATATGAAGTATTTTATGAATTCTAGATATTTATTTTTAGCACTTAAAAAATGTAGTTTCATAGGAGTATAAAAGTGCAGACAATGTGAATCTCAGAGAAGAAACTGCAAGTTTCAGTTTCACATAAGAAACTGCAAGTTCAGTTTCAGATAGGAAACTGCAACTTTCAGAGGCAGAGCATTTATATTAACACGACCTTTCTAAACAGGGTTAACATCATGTTGGAAGTTTTATTCATGGTCGAAAATGGAACTACCAGCCAGTTAACATCATGCTGATCAATATTCATGCATAGCACATCTTCATATGATGCATAGTCAAAAATATATGCTATTTTCAAAATGCCCACACAATGTCGAGTGTGCGAAAAACAGAGAAAACGAGGGACAAAGTTTTGGCAAGGATTGGGCATGGTGTGCATAGACGACAATGGGGACCCACATGTCAATAATGGCAGAGGCAAAAAATTGGAGATATTTTCCCTGCATCAGGTGGAATCGAACCCGGGCGGAAAACTGTCAGGTAGTGTCACTTGGCCATTGGGCTAGTTCAGTACTTTTGTTACAAATAAGGCACAACCTCAGGTGGTCCGATCTCCTCCTGCGCCTTTGTGCGCTCGCCGCGGCACCGCTGTCTGCCGTTTGTGAACATGTTGAACAAACGAGAGGAATCTGGAGAGGACTGTACATGGAGAGGCAGACAGTCGGGACCCACCAGGTCTATGGCCGTAGGCAAGCAAGTGCCTCATCGAAAAAATACTTCCTCCTAATGCTATACTGACGTTGGGGCCCACGGGTTTGTCAACATAGTTACATTTTTTTAGGTGCTTCAGCGTAGGAGATAAATTCACAACGAAGTTGGGGAGCTGGCGGGTAGTATCATTTATTATCACTTGGGCAGCAAGTATCAGCTGGGTTTTGGGCTGCCCCGTCTAGGCTTTCTTTTTAAACATGTGCAGCCCACGACATGTCGGTTTGTCTTTTTTTGAGGGCCGTCATGTATCGACCGGCCTATGGACCTCCCATCCGAGGTTTTATTTTTCCTAAAACATCGGTAGCCCAATTTATGTTTTTTTTGAAGAAAACGCAGAGGTCTGTTCTATTTTTCTATATAAGAATAGGAACGGCTGGTCCAACTTATGTTTCCCTTCTAACTATATTATATATATTTAAATTATTTTATATGTTATTATATATTATTGTTATTGTCATCATATATTTAACAGATACTTACATATGTAAGAAAACAATATCCCACATCTTATTAACTTATAAAAACAATACCCAACCCAACATTATAATTAGAATCAGCCCAGCAAAATCGTGTATTTCGGGAAAGTGCAAATGGCCTGTAATTTTTTAGGAAAAAAATAAATCGGCCACATGGACGCTACATTATTTGTTCACCCATCCCAGCAAATGGACTGTAATTCAGAAAAAAAAGAGATCAAATTGACTGTAAATTCTAAAAAAGTTGGGTTGAATACGTGCCACATTTTTGGAGGCTGAAATGTGGGCCAATTGGTCAAAGCCAACGCAAGTCATTGTCAACTTAGTCAACAAATGATTCTGACATCATTAGCCGTTGGATTTACTTCCAACGACCGGCATCCATCTTCAATCTCTCGTCTTCTTCCTCTAGGCCGCCGGGACCACCTGCTCCCACCTCCTGCTGCTAGCAGCTCTGCTTAGCACGCTTCGCTGTGAAGCGCTAGCCCACCGTTGGCCAGGCCATCCCTCCACCCCTCCACACCTCCTGTTCTTCTCCACCGACTGTCAAACCACACCACACCAGAACTAGTTAACCCTCGTACACCTCTCCGTCTGCGACTCTACTCCCGCGTCTTCCCATCTCCGGCTCGTTGATATCCGGGGCCTCGCCGTCGTCCACCACCTTGGATGCGCTCGGCGCGGAGTAGTCAATGTGGTCAATGAGCGACGTCCATCGGAAGTAGACTGTGCATGGAGAGGCTGACAGCTGGGTCCACGGCCGCACGCAATGAAATGCCTCCTTATTACGCGCAAAATAATGATTCCTCCACCTGACAGCTGGGACCCACTGGAAGGGCCTCTATATTTCGCGAAAAAATGTCCCCCCCCCCGCTGACAGGTCGGACCCACCAGCTATATCTTCGCACGAAAGGAGTGCCTCCTTATTACGCACAAAAAAATGGATACCCCCTGCTAGCTGGGACCCACCATAGTGGGAGGCTGACTTGTGGGCCTACTAAATTGACGGGGACGGAGGGCTTTGTCAACTTAGTCAATACGAACGATTCTAGCTTCAGTGACCGTACGATGTCCATCCAACGGCCGTAGTGCTTCTTCAACCTCTGGTCTTCTTGCTCCAGCCGCGCGAACCAGCGCCGGTCGTGCCGCTTGCTCCTGCTTCTCGTGGCCGGTTGTGATGCCGCGGAGGCCTCACCGCCCCTACTACTCCCACCGCTGGCCAGGCCATCCCTCTACTCACCCACACCCCCTGTTATTCTGCGGCGACGGCAGCCTCACACCGCAACCGAACCAGTGAACCCTCGTACTCCTCTCCGCGTGGGCAACAACTGTCGCGTCTTCCCCGGCTCTGCGTCGTCCCCTTCCTAGGCCTCGCCGTCGTCCCCTGCCCTAGTGCTCTCGGGGCGGCGTGGTCAACATGGTCAAGGAACGACTTCCATCAGAAGAGTACTGTACGTGAAGAGGATGACAGCTAGGTCCATGGCTGCAGCAAGGAAGTGCCTCCTTATTACGCGGAAAATAATGATTCCTCCACCTGACAATAGGGACCCACCGGATGGGCCATCGTATTTCACAAAAAACGTTTCCCCTGACTGCTGGGACCCACCAGCTACACCTTCGCACGCAAGGAAGTGCCTGACAGTCGGGACCCACCCGGTCGAAGCGTACGTAGCGTTGTCATTCTGGTCGCGAACGTGTACGTGCATACAATCGGTCTGTCTGCAGGCTGCAGTGATGAACCATGGCCGTGTAAGGAAGGGCACGTGTCGTAGTAGAGGCGCACATGTAGCATGTACACGTACGTACAGTGGCCAGGGTGCAATAAAGTAAATACGGCCACATACGTACATACGGGCAGGGTCTCGAATGCCTACTCGCGCATACGTACGGCCAGGGCTCGTGTACATGGCTGGGTCGGAACGGAGAAACTGTATCGTCCTCGTGTTCATGGGGAGGCAACGGAATGCGTCGTGTTCATCGGAAAGCAACGGAATGCATGCTTCTCATTAGGAGTCAACCGGCTTGGACGGAACAGCCGATGGAAACGAGGCCTGGCGTACCGCAGAACGGAGGAAACGGCCTTGTGTTCGACCGGCCACGATCGAAACGGGATCCTGTTCATCAGGAGGGGTCTCGCGTACCGCAAAATGGGGGAAACGGACCTCCTACGGTCGAAACGGGGTCCTGTTGATCGGGAGGGGTGTGGCGTACCACAAAACGGAGGAAACGGACTTGTGTTGGAGCGCTACGGTCGAAACAGGGGTCCCGTTCATCAGGAGGGGTGTGGCGTACCGCAAAACGGGACTCCACGGGATACTGTTCATCTCCACCATCGACTGCCTCCACGAGCTACTGTTCATCCACCATCGACTGCCTCCACGGGCTCCTGTTCATCCACCGTCGACCTCCTCCAGCCTCCACTTGCGACTGTTCATCCATGGGCTCCTGTTCATCGAGCCTCCACCGGCTACTGTTCAACCACCCCTCCACTGGCTACTGTTCAGCCAGCCCTCCACTGGCTACTGTTCAACCAGCCCTCCACCGGCTACTGTTCAACCAGCCCTCCACGGGGTCCTGTTCATCCACCGGCTCGATCAATCGGGGTCCTGTTCATCCAGCGGCAACGACCTCTACTACCACGGGGTCCTGTTCATCCAACCCCCCACTGGGAACTGTTCATCCAAACCCCCCCAAAAACGCTCACTGTTCATCAAGGGAAGGAGGCAGCAGTGTTCGATCGGCTTCAGTTAGCAGCAGTAGTAAAGGAATCACCCGGGTTCAGTTAACAACAAGGGATCGATCGATCGCTCGGGTTCAGTAATGTGTAGCCTGCAGTGCAATCGCTCGGGTTCTATTAGAGCCCAACGCCTTGCACCCACGCGCCATGTACGAGAGAAACGTGCATCGCTCGGCCCCCGACCACCCACCGTAACCGGGAACTCCCCGATATTTTCCTCGCCCTTGCTTCTACCATGGTTTTCTCCGTCACGGACAGAATGTCATGCAGCTCTGTCTCCGGCCCGCCCAGGACGAAAAGCCCATTTTCTGTCATGATTTTTTGTCATAGAAGTAGGAGCCCACCACATCTATGATGATACCGGGTTTTGTCACAATTATCATCATAGAAGTGTCATAAGCATGACAGAAAAAATTCGTTCGGCCCAAAATGTCACGGATGTGTCATTTTTTGTAGTTCGGGCTTTGTTAATGTATCATATGGTGTTTTCCCGTCTCTATCTTGTGATGAATTGAGTTTTCCTTTTGAGATTCCGTTTTATTAGATTTAATACTTTTATGGATTTGAGAGAACTTGATATATGTCTTGCATATGAATACCCGTGGTGATAATGGGCTATTATATTGATGCACTTGAGATATATTTTGGCACTCAACTTGCGGATTCCCGAGGTGACATTGGGGTAATCTATGCATCGGGGTTGATGCACGTTCTCGTCTTCTGTTTCTCCGGTAGAAATCTTGGGGCACTCTTTGAGGTTCTTTGTGTTGGACTGAATGTTATGAATCTTAATTTGCTTTGGTGTTATTTTAGTACGAACTCGTGATAGATCGATCGGAAAGAATAACTTGGTGTTATTTTAGTAGAAACTCCTGATAGATCGATCGGAAAGAATAACTTGGTGTTATTTTAGTACGAACTCTTGGATAGATCGATCAGAAAGAATTGCTACAAACAATTTCTTCTTATGTTCTCCGCTAGATAGGGACTTTGGAGTGATTCTTCATCGCACATTGAGGGATGGTTATCTGATCCAATTAGATTAGCATTGTTGAGAGATTGCACTAGCGAAAGTACAGACCCTAGGCCTCATTTTCAAGCATTGCAATACCGTTTGTGCTCCGTTTTATCAATTGCTACCTTGTTGTTTTTTATTGTTCCTATTATAAAAATCAATATCTACTATCATTACTACACTAGTATCGCCATCTCTTTGCCGAACTAGTGCACCTATACAATTGACCAATGTATTTGGTGTGTTGGGGACACAAGAGACTTTTTATTATTTGGTTGCAGGGTTGTTTGAGAGAGACCATCTTCATCCTACACCTCCCACGAATTGATAAACCATAGGTCATCCACCTGAGGGAAATTTTCTACTGTCCTACAGAACTCTACGCTTGGAGGCCCAACACGAGTCTACAAGAATAAAGCTGCATAGTAGACATCATGGTACACTACTACGTGTCGGTGGTATACAAACGGTTTTTAACCCCTTTCGGCGATGACATTTGGAACCGTCTGTTGGCGTCCTGGGAACGGGGGTACCCAAACTTGCCTGCCTGCGGCCCACGGCGTGGCTCCACCAACGGCCTGGTATGGCCCAATTTCGACAACAACTGCTCAAGACCTTCGTGAGGGGCTGAGCCTCGTGAGGTGATGACACCAAGACCTCCTCGGGGGTGGCCTCGCTAGCCTGACTCCGGAGGAGCAGAGATATCTATGCAAGAGGCACCTCGCGAGGTTCGCATGACGTGAGCCATGACGACCAAGGCCAGGCAGGCGCCAGCGGGCGCAGTGTACCAGTTTCCTCTTTGGTGCTAAAGAGGCAGGCGCAGGCGAGGAGTCCCGAGGCATCAGGCAAAGGTTTCCATATCGGTGCAACGAGACCAAGACCAGCAGGATGGCAGGACGGAGGTCATCGCGGAGCCCACTACTGCATCACCACCAGAGCCTTTGGCAGGCGAAGACCACCTTTTGTCAGGATAGCTTGTACTAGTTGTCTCCCTTCAAAATTGGCCGTTGTGGGATCCCTTCCCGCCTAACATTTGGGAAGAGGACCAGGGCCATTATAAATAGGACTAGCCACCACCATAGAAGGGGACGGATCACTGAGACCACCCTCCTACGCATCAGCTCACCGAGCTCAAGAACACCTCTCCTTAGGAGGCTGTTCATACCCTGTACCTGTTCATCCTCATCCTACCAGGCAATCCACCATGCCACACTGGAGTAGGGTATTACACCACAACGGTGGCCCGAACTAGTATAAACCCTCGTGTCTCTTTTTCCTTGGGTTCGACGAGCTAGGCCGTGAGATCATTGTACGAGCGATCTAGGGGGAGAGAGAGTCCTTTGTCCGCACCCCAGTGTTCGAACCTCAAGGGTTTGCTGGAACCCACAATCTGACATTTGGCGCGCCAGGTAGGGGTGCGCCGAGGCTTTCCCTTCGTCGAGCCACGTCCCACCGCTCCGCCAGTTTCATGGCTGATGCTCGTCGAGCCCGCGCCGAGCGCCGAGCCGCTCTCAATGCTCGCGTCGCTCAGACGGCGCCCGTCGGCGGGCCTCCCCGTCGCTCCCCATCACCCGCTGCCAACACCGCCACCGGCCCGGCGGGAAACGAGCAGCGGGCTTCATCGCTGCACCCCTCTGTGCGGCGGGACGGACGCACCGCTACCCCGTCACTGACTCCGGCCGGCTCGTCATCCCACGCTCGTCGCGTGCCCACGGACGCGCAGGCCGCGCTGCTCATGGCACGAGAGCTCTTGCGTTACCGCCCGATCGACGACCTCTACGAGGACTGGCTGGACTGCATCGCCGAGCTCGTCAGCGGCGCTGGGGTCTCTCCCGCACCATCACTCTCGCTGCCTCGCCCACCTCCAACTGTGGGTGACGTAGCTCACGGAGCGCCTCCACCACCTCCGCATCAAGACGGCGCCCTCGCACCAAGACGTGCGGCCCTGCGGTGCGACCCGCCGCACCGAGCGCCCACGCACAAAGAAGGAAGCTGCCAAGAAGTCCCTCGGCCGCAAGACCGTGTCAAGACCGTGCGCCACCTGCGGCGGCGGTGCGTGGGTACCAGGATCAGGTTCCGCCTCCGCGACGGGCTCCGGTGGCCACGGCAGGCTGCCGTGTCTTCACTCCCGAGCTACGCAGCGTCGTCTGGCCTGGCAAATTCAAGCCAGACCTGCCTCCGTGCTACGACGGCAACCCCGACCCCGCTGAGTTCCTGCAGTTCTATGAGCTGAGCATCGAGGCGGCCAGCGGCAACGAGAAAGTCATGGCGAACTGGTTCCCCATGGCCCTCGGAACTTGCCCGCAGGATCGATCTCCTCCTGGGGCGAGATGCGCGAGCGCTTCATCGCCAACTTCCAGGGCACTCGCGACCGCCCGCCAGCCGCGGGCGACCTGCGGCGCATCAAGCAACAGTCGGGAGAGACCCTACAGAAGTACATCCAGCGGTTCAATAGCCTCCGCCTCAAGATCCCCAAGGTGATGGACGAGGCCATCATCTCCACGTTCTCCGATGGCGTTCGCGACGTCAAGATGAAGGAGGAGCTCGCCATCCACGAAGACATATGCACGGCTCTGGAGATGTTCAACATGGCAAGCAAGTGCGCAAGAGCTGAGGAGGGGCGCCTCTCCCTCCTCGAGCTCCCTGCTGCCGGCCCAGAAGTCAAGAAGGCCAAGGAAAAGGACGTGAAGCGCAAGGGAGTAGCCGTACTCGCGGCTGAGCCTGAGATGAAGCATGGCCGAGACCACCCCGAGTCGTCGAAGGGCAGCCATCCGTTCTGCGCCTTCCACACCGTACACAGCCAGAACACCAATGATTGCCAAGAACTCAGGGCCATCTGTGCTGGGCGCTTCGGTCGACGCCCTGAGGGCAATGACCGGGGCTACGGCCGGGGAGGAGGACGAAGTTTAGGACGCTGGGACGACCGCGGCCCCCGCCAGGAGTGGCGCGACCAGCCTCGTGAGGATCGCTGGTAGGACCAGCCTCGCGAGGGCGCCTGGAGGGACCAGCCTCGTGAGGACCATCCTCACGGCAACGTTGGCCTCCCTCCACTGCCGCCACCGCCAAGGAGGAATGACGAGCACCATCAGGACGAGGGGGCTGGGGGCTTCCAGGAGCCGCGTGCCATCGCCTGCATCTTGGGTGGTGCTCAGGCCCCAGCCTCCCAGCGCATCTTCAAGCAGTTCGCCCGTGAGGTGAACGCGGCTCTCCCCAGGCTCGAGGCCACGCGCCCACTTAGGTGGTCCAAGTGCGCCATTACCTTCAGCTCGACAGGCCAGCTCAAGTGCGCAGCGACGGCTAGCGCCCTCCCGATGCTCTGCTCTCCCATCATCAGCAACGTCCAAGTCACCAAGACCTTCATTGACGGTGGCGCAGGGCTCAATGTCCTATCCGTCGAGACGTTCGACCGCCTCCAGGTGCCATACGATCAGCTACAGCCTACAAAGCCCTTCTCAGGAGTGACCGACGGCTCCACCACCCCGATAGGGTAGGTCTGCCTCCCTGTCACCTTCGGCAAGCGCGATAACTACCGCACCGAGCTCATCGACTTCGACATCGCCCACATTCGTCTACCGTACAATGCCATCCTCGGGTATCCAGCCTTGGCCAAGTTTATGGCGGTGACACATCACGACTACAAATGTCCTCTAGATGCTAGGAAGCGGCGGCATCATCACGGTCTCCTGTGAGGAAAAGGACGCGGTGTGCTCTCTCGAGCGTGCTTACCAGGCGGCAGCAGCCGAAGACACAGACAACAAAGGCGCCGTCTACCCTCCTGAGGCCATCCCCAAGAAGAAGAAGAAGCTACTCCACCAAGGGCCTTAGGAGAGCGACGTTTCCAGTGGCACCACTTCAGGACCTGCGCCCGCAGATGGGGCACCTCCCTCTCTTGCATAGGAAGGCGCGCCCGGCGCCCTCCTCAGGCTGGGCTCGGGGGCTCTCTTCTGCAGGGCCTGAGACCTAGCCAACGTCACGAGGGAGGTGCTCGGGCACCACGTGGAGGCGTGCTTCGCCGCACGTTTCCCCCAAGAGGGCACAGGGCGTGGAGCGCTGCTACCTCTTGAGCACTGCATTGGTTTTTCCTTGAAGAGGAAAGGGTGATGCAGTAAAGTAGCATAAGTATTTCCTTCAGTTTTTGAGAACCAAGGTATCAATCCAGTAGGAGACCACGCTCGAGTCCCACGCACCTACACAAACAAATAAGAACCTCACAACCAACGCGATAAAGGGGTTGTCAATCGCTTCACGGTCACTTACGAGAGTGAGATTTGATAGATATGATAAGATAATATTTTTGGTATTTTTATAATAAAAAGTAAAAGTAAAGATTGCAAAAATAAACGGCGCCAGAAATAGCTTGTTGTCGGGAGATTAATATGATGGAAAATAGACCCGGGGGCGATAGGTTTCACTAGTGGCTTCTCTCAAGATAGCATAAGTATTACAGTGGGTAAATGAATTACTGTCAAGCAATTGATAGAATTGAGCATAGTTATGAGAATATCTAGGTATGATCATGTATATAGGAATCACGTCCGTGACAAGTAGACCGACTACTGCATGCATCACTCCACACATCGACCACTATCCAGCATGCATCTAGAGTATTAAGTTCATAAGAACAGAGTAATGCTTTAAGCAAGATGACATGATGTAGAGGGATAAACTCATGCAATATGATATAAACCCCATATTTTTATCCTTGATGGCAACAATACAATATGTGTCGTTTCCCCGACTGTCACTGGGATCGAGCACCGCAAGATTGAACCCAAAGCTAAGCACTTCTCCCATTGCAAGAAAGATCAATCTAGTAGGCCAAACCAAACTGATAATTCGAAGAGACTTGCAAAGATAACCAATCATACATAAAAGAATTCAGAGGAGATTCAAATATTGTTCATAGATAAACTTGATCATAAACCCACAATTCATCGGGTCTCGACAAACACACCGCAAAAGAAGATTACATCGAATAGATCTCCAAGAAGATCGAGGAGAACTTTGTATTGAGATCCACAGAGAGAGAAGAAGCCATCTAGCTAATAACTATGGACCCGAAGGTCTGAGGTAAACTACTCACACATCATCGGAGAGGCTATGGTGTTGATGTAGAAGCCCTTCGTGATCAATGCCCCCTCTGGCGGAGCGCCGGAAAAGGTCCCAAGATGGGATCTCACGGGTACAGAAGGTTGAGGCGGTGGAAATAGGGTTTTGGCTCCGTCTCTGATGTTTCCAGGGTATATGGGTATATATAGGAGGAAGAAGTACGTCGGTGGAGCAACGAGGGGCCCACGAGGGTGGACGGCGCGCCAGGGGGGTAGGCGTGCCCCCTGCCTCGTGCCTTCCTCGTTGATTGCTTTACGTAGACTTCAAGTCCTCTGGATCACGTTTGTTCCCAAAATCACGTTCCCGAAGGTTTCATTCCGTTTGGACTCCGTTTGATATCCTTTTTCTTCGAAACACTGAAATAGGCAAAAAAACAGCAATTTGGGCTGGGCCTCCGGTTAATAGGTTAGTCCCAAAAATAATATAAAAGTCTATAAAAAAGCCCAATAAAGATCCAAAACAGAATATAATATAGCATGGAACAATCAAAAATTATAGATACGTTGGAGACGTATCAAGCATCCCCAAGCTTAATTCCTGCTCGTCCTCGAGTAGGTAAATGATAAAAACAGAATTTTTGATGTGGAATGCTACTCGGCATAGTTTTCAATGTAACCCTCTTAATTGTGGTATGAATATTCAGATCCGAAAGATTCAAGATAAAAGTTTAATATTGACATAAAAATAATAATACTTGAAGCATACTAACTAAGAAATTATGTCTTCTCAAAATAACATGGCCAAAGAAAGTTATCCCTACAAAATCATATAGTCTGGCTATGCTCTATCTTCATCACACAAAGTATTTAATCATGCACAACCCCGATGACAAGCCAAGCAATTGTTTCATACTTTTGGTGTTCTCAAACTTTTTCAATCTTCACGCAATACATGAGCATGAGCCATGGACATAGCACTATATGTGGAATAGAATGGTGGTTGTGGAGAAGACAAAACAAGAAGAAGATAGTCTCACATCAACTAGGCGTATCAATGGGCTATGGAGATACCCATCAATAGATATCAATGTGAGTGAGTAGGGATTGCCATGCGACGGATGCACTAGAGCTATAAGTGTATGAAAGCTCAACAAAAGAAACTAAGTGGGTGTGCATCCAACTTGCTTGCTTAGGAAGACCTAGGGCATTTTGAGGAAGCCCATCATTGGAATATACAAGCCAAGTTCTATAATGTAAAACTCCCACTAGTATATGAAAATGACAACATAGGAGACTCTCTATCATGAAGATCATGGTGCTACTTTGAAGCACAAGTGTGGTAAAAGGATAGTAACATTGTCCCTTCTCTCTTTTTCTCTCATTTTTTTTATTTGGGCCTTTTCTCTTTTTTATGGCCTCTTATTTTTTTTCATTTTTCGTCCGGAGTCTCATCCCGACTTGTGGGGGAATCATAGTCTCCATCATCCTTTCCTCACTGGGACAATGCTCTAATAATGATGATCATCACACTTTTATTTACTTACAACTCAAGAATTGCAACTCAATACTTAGAACAAAAATATGACTCTATGTGAATGCCTCCGGCGGAGTACCGGGATATGCAATGAATCAAGAGTGACATGTATGAAAATTATGAACAGTGGCTTTGCCACAAATACGATGTCAACTACATGATCATGCAAAGCAATATGACAATGCTGGAACGTGTCATAGTAAACAGAACGGTGGTAAGTTGCATGGCAATATATCTCGGAATGGCTATGGAAATGCCATAATAGCTAGGTATGGTGGCTGTTTTGAAGAAGGTATATGGTGGGTGTATGGTACCGGCAAAAAGTGTGCGGTATTAGAGAGGCTAGCAATGGTGGAAGGATGAGAGTGCGTATAATCCATGGACTCAACATTAGTCATAAAGAACTCACATACTTGTTGCAAAAATCTATTAGTTATCGAAACAAAGTACTACGCGCGTGCTCCTAGGGGGATAGATTGGTAGGAAAAGACCATCGCTCGTCCCCGACCGCCACTCATAAGGAAGACAATCAATAAATAAATCATGCTCCGACTTCATCACATAACGGTTCACCATACGTGCATGTTACGGGAATCACAAACTTTAGAACAAGTATTCCTCAAATTCACAACTACTCAACTAGCATAACTCTAATATCACCAGCTTCATATCTCAAAACAATTATCAAGCATCAAACTTCTCTTAGTATTCAACGCACTTATAAGAAAGTTTTTTACTAATCTTGGATGCCTATCATATTAGGATTAATTTCACAATTTAAGAAAATTACCATGCTGTTTTGTAGGAATCTCAAAATGATATAAGTGAAGCATGAGAGATCAATAATTTCTATAAAACAAATCCACCACCGTGCTCTAAAAGATATAAGTGAAGCACTAGAGCAAAAACTATATAGCTCAAATGATATAAGTGAAGCACATAGAGTATTCTAATAAATTCCGAATCATGTGTGTCTCTCTCAAAAGGTGTGTACAGCAAGGATGATTATGGTAAACTAAAAAGCAAAGAATCAAATCATACAAGACGCTCCAAGCAAAACACATATCATGTGGTGAATAAAAATATAGCTCCAAGTAAAGTTACCGATGGACGAAGACGAAAGAGGGGATGCCTTCCGGGACATCCCCAAGCTTTGGCTTTTTGGTGTCCTTAGATTATCTTTGGGCGCCATGGGCATCCCCAAGCTTAGGCTCTTGCCACTCCTTGTTCCATAATCCATCAAATCTTTACCCAAAACTTGAAAACTTCACAACACAAAACTCAACAGAAAATCTCATGAGCTCCGTTAGCGAAAGAAAACAAAACACCACTTCAAGGTACTGTATTGAACTCATTCTTTATTTATATTGGTGTTAAACTTACTTTATTCCAACTTCTCTATGGTTTATAAACTATTTTACTAGCCATAGATTCATCAAAATAAGCAAACAACACACGAAAAACAGAATGTGTCAAAAACAGAACAGTCTGTAGTAATCTGTAACTAACGCAAACTTCTGTAACTCCGAAAAATCTACCAAAATAGGACGACCTAGAAAATTTGTTTATTGATCTAATGCAATTGGAATCAGTATTTTATCACGTGCTGGTGATTTTAAACAATTGTTTTCGTGAACAGAAAGTTTCTAGAATTTTCAGCAAGATCAAATAACTATCATCCAAGAAGATCCTATAGGTTTAACTTGGCACAAACACTAATTAAAACATAAAAACAAATCTAACCAGAGGCTAGATCAAATATTTATTACTAAACAGAAGCAAAAAGCAAAAAAACTAAAATAAAATTGGGTTGCCTTCCAACAAGCGCTATCGTTTAACGCCCCTAGCTAGGCATAAAAGCAAGTATAGATCTAAGTATTGCCATCTTTGGTGAGCAATCCATAAGTGGCTTGTCGGGTGGTTGGTGCGACATATGCCAAAGGATGGCTTATCATTGTGGGAGCCAATAAAACATCGCCGGTGCCTGGAAACGGGATGAGGCGAAGACATGCACGCCGGCGAATCTTACCCAGGTTCGGGGCTCTCCGAGGAGATAACACCCCTAGTCCTGCTCTGCGGGGTCTCCGCATGATCACTAGCTCGATAAAGAGTAGCTACAATCGCTCCTAGAGCTGTTGGGATCAAGGGAGAAGAAGAACAAGGCTAGCTCTTGCTTCTCTCTATCTATGGTGTGTGTGCGTGTGCTATGCTTGGAAACCAAACATGCAGAGGTGCCAACTATGCTTGGGTGCGAACCCATTGCATGGGTGCTCCGGGGGGTTTATATAGGCTTACCCCCCGGGGGTACAATGGTAATCCGACTGGGAACTGGCCCCAGCCATCAGTGTCTACGCCTGCCGGCTCCTCCGCCGGCTGCTGGGTCCCACCGGCTGGTGGGTCCCGCCGGCTGCCGGCTACTCGGCCGGCAGGCCGGCCCCACCGCCTAGGGTCTTGTCGGCGGCTGCTTACTGTAGCCGCGCCTCTGATGACGAGGGCTTTGTCGAGGTAGGCGTGGCTACAGTGATCCGCGTCGGGGGCTATCACTGTAGCCTCACCTCGTCTTGTCTCCTTAAATGGGCTCCTGCTTCGAGGAAGGGAGTCGCCGGCTTCTGGAGGCCGGCTATGCTCCTGGCCGACTAGGAAAGGCCGGGCCGCCTTCACGCCTCCCTCTGGCTGAAGGGGCCCGTGGTCCTTGGGCCATGCAGGAGTGGGTCGTGGATGACGTCGTAGCTGGCGTGGCTACAGTGCCCGGCCGCACGGGAGACATCCCTCCCGTACGGCCTCCTGTAGCCATGCCTGCCTCGGGCTTCGGGGGTCGTGGGCCGCACTGTGGCCATGCCCCGTCAGGTCGTCGCTATGTAGGGGCGGTTGTGGTCTCGGCCGGCTTCTAGGAGTCGGCGTTTCTCTTGGCCGGCTTCTTGGAGTCGGTGAGGCTGGGTCGCCTTCCGGGAGTCGGCTTTAGTGGTAGCCGGCCCGGGAAGGCGGCCCAAATGCTTGGAGTGCTTGAAGGCCCAAAGGCCTGATAAATTTTCTGAAGAGCCAGGGGTAGCCGGTTTGGCTACCCGTGGCCACTTACTCCGACAGTAGTCCCCGAAGCTGATCGGGCTTCGAGGTGGAGTAGGGTTCGAGAAGCTCGAACAGCTTCCCATCGCGACAAGCCGGCAGCTGGGAGCCGGCCTTGGTCAGGCACGTCGCCTGAGCCGAAATCTTCTGGAGTCGGAGGACGGGAACCCGCTGGCATGTGCGCCGGGCTGCGGGCCGGCCGCGGGCCGACGGCGCGCCACGTAGCAGGAAAGCCTGCCAGCCCACGCGCGAGACGGGACGTTGCCGCAGAGAGGGGGCCCGCCACGTCCGCGCCCCAGCCCAGGCGCGGATCTTTTGTATCCCGGAACCGCCCGCACGTTCCGTGCGGCAGTTTCGGCTCGCACTTATGCGTAATAAACGCGAGACGTGGGGGAGTGGGCGCAGTTAATCCCACGTCCCCCCCCCATGTCCGGCCTCTTCGGCCGCGTGAGGCTATAAGTAGGGGGAGGTGAAGGGCGGCAGGCCCTCGCACGCTCCTCCTACTTCCGCTGTCTTCTTGCCTTGCTCGTTCTCGCAACAGCGCCTCGCCGCCGCGCTCTTCCTCCGCACGCTCCTCCGCCGCCGTGCTAGCTTCCGCCATGCCTCCCCACGTAGAGCAGCTTGGCGGGGATTGGGATGGCTCCATCGTCCACAACGACCACATCGACTTCCTCCGCGACACACGGCGTCTGCCCAGTGCGGACAAAGTGGAGGTCCGCCTTGCGCCGGAGAAAGAAATCAGGCCGGCGCCGCGGGATGGCGAGCGGGTGGTCTTCCGCTTGCACTTCCTGCGCGGCTTCGGCCTGCCAGTGAGCGCCTTCTTCCGCACCTGGCTGGACTTCTATCAGCTCCAGCCGCACCACCTCACCCCCAATGCGGTGGTGCTGCTGTCGGCCTTCGTCACCCTGTGCGAGGGCTATCTCGGCGTCCTCCCCACCCTTGAGCTCTGGGGGGAGTTCTTCCAGTCGAAGCTGGGTACGCGCAGCAAGGGCGTGCCGGCCCACACTGGTTCCTTCATCGCGTCGCGGAGATCGGGCGCCGACAACCCCTTCCCCGTCATCACGCTGATCCAATCGGTGAAGAAGTGGCAGAAGTCATACTTCTACGTGCAGAACATCGCTCCACGGGGCGACTACGTCAACCTGCCGGCTTACGTAGCCGGCCCACCGGCGGGGAGGCTGCCCCAGTGGTCCTTCCGGGCGGTGACGCTATCGCAGGGAGGGAACGCCGCCATCGCCCGCCTGCGGGTGATGGTCCAGTCGGAGGGCCTGACGGGGCCCGACCTTCTGGCCGCGTTCGTCACGCGCCGGGTCCTCCCGCTCCAGAGCCGGCCTCATCTGATCTGTCAGATGAGCGGCCAGCTCGACCCGAGCCGGATGTGCACCAAGGAGATGCCGCAGGCCGACGCGGCCGACATGGTGAACTACCTCGCCAACTGCCAGCTTCCCGATGACTGGCAATTCGGCAAGGAGCCATACAGCCGCGCCAATCCTCCGCCTACGGTACGCTCCCCTTCTCTTTTTCTCTCTTTCTCTCTCAGCTTTGTCGCCGAGTTCCTCTGGGCCGACTCTAACTCAGTCGGCTCGCTTTTTGACAGAATCCTCTGCTTCGGCCGGCCGGCGGGGCGGACGTGGAGCGCCGCTTCGCCCCTGACCGGACCGAGCACGACCAGGAGGACCCCGATCTGGGGGCGGTCCATACGGAGGAAGCCGCCGAGCCGGCTGGTGGCCAAGCCGGCGGCGAAGCAGGCGGCGCCGAGTTCTCCGCGACCTTCGACGATTGGCCGGACGAGGACGAAGCCGAAGTCGTCCCGCCCCGCTAGCCAGCCTCCGGACGCGGCGCGGGCTCCTCCGGCGCGCAGCCTGCTCGGGGTAGAGGCCAGAAACGTCGCGCCACCCAGGGCATGTTCGGCAGCCGGACGAAGAAGCCGAGGGGTGGGGCGGCAGCCACCAGGCGGGAAGAGGCGGCCGCGAAGGCGGCTCACTTCCGCAAAGTGGTGAAGCAGCCGCAGGCTGTGTCAGCGTAAGCTTTCTCTCTTTCTGTGTATTCTCCTTCTTTCCTTTCTTGGGTGGTTTTCTGAACCTTTGTCTTCTTTTCTTTGATCAGAGCTCCACTGTCACTCGAGCGGGCGGCTGCCGGCTCCGTTGTCGAGTCGCCAGGGGGCTCTGGGAGCACCACCCGCCGCGTAGATCCCCGCGCCGTCCTCCTGGAGGCGACGGAAAGGAACGCGCGGGAGGTGCGGGAGGAGCAGGAAGCGCGGGAGGCGGAGGCACGGAAGGCAGCCACCGCCCAGGCAGCTCGGGACGAGGAGGCGGCGAAGGCGCTCGCCGAGGCTGCAGCCAAGGCCCAGGCAGAGGCCGAGGCTGAAGCGGCGGCAGGGGAGGCCTTGATGGTCACCCCCGTGCGCGCTATGGCGCCCGGGGACACGGATCCCTCGCCAGGCGGAGCCAGCGGTTCCCAGCCGGGTCTGGGCGGGAGCGGCGACGATGTCATCTTTGTGAGGGAGGCGCCGGGGCCGACTCCTCCGACTAGGGCGGCCCAAGGCGGTCAGACTGATCCTGCGCCCGCTCAGTCGGCGGAAAGCGAGCCGGCCGCGGGAGCTGAGGTGGCGGTCCGGGTTCCGCCAAGCCGGCGCGCAGGGAAGGCCGCGTCGGAGCCGCATAAGGCGGCGTCGGAGCCACGGCCGGCCGTGGGCTCCAGCTCATCGGCCCGAGACGCGGAGGCGGCCAGCGCTACTTCCGGGTGGACGCCAGGCGGAGGGACAGCCGTGGTGAACATCGCTGCACAAGACGTCCGGACCCGGCTCCAGAGCCAAGCCGCGACGCTGAGGCAGTTCACCGACGAATTCCTCGCCACGCGGGCAGCCATCCGGGTTCGTATTCTCATTTTTGCTCTTGATTTTTCTCGTGGGGGCGCGTCAGCGCACCCACTGGGTGTAGTCCCCGAGTTCCGAGTCGGCTGCTGAGCAGGCGGCTTGGAACTTCTTGGTGGATTTGCCTTTGCTATCTTTGTTCTTACTTCGGTCTTCTGTCCATCTTGCAGGACTATCACAACCTTCGAGCGGCCGCCTTCAACTCCCAGGCTCGGGAGCTGACGCAGAAGACCGCCGATCTCACTGAAAGCCGAGGTATGTGACTTGATCTCTATCTCATGTGGGGGCGCGTCAGCGCACCCACTGGGTGTAGTCCCCGAGATTCGGGCCGACTGCTGAGCAGTCGGCTCGGATCTTCCTTGATGATTTCTCATTGTTGTTCTTCTTCTTCTATCTCTGCAGCGGCCAACGCCAGTCTGAGGGCACAGCTGGGGGAGTCCCAGACTGCTCTTCGTGCCAGGGACGCGGAGCTCGCCGCCTTGGTGCAGGAGCGCGACCGCCTGGTCAAGAAGCTGGCCGACCAGGAGGAAAGCCACAAGGCGGCGTTGAAGACCGCGCAGGACCGCGAAGCCGCCCTCCAGGCCGAGTTCGAGACGGAGGCGGCCGCCTAGGACGAAGCCAGGCAGACTCTGGTCTCCGGCTATGGCTAGATTGAGGATCTGGTTGACGGTAAGTCGTCTACCCCTTTGTCCTTTCTTGCCATCTGCTACTTCGACTTGTTTTTCTGATTTAGGGTTCTTCTTTTCTTTTCTTCTTCGCGCAGAGTACTTCCCTGGCTACTCAACTGCTGCCAACCAGGCCATCGAAGCTCGTCGCCAGGCGAAGAGGCAAGCCGGCTTCGAGATCTCGCCGACCGCCGGCCGCTCGCTGGAGGAGCAGCTCCTGGCGATCCAGGCTCGTATCCAGCCGGCTCACAGGCTGCTCCGCCGGCTTCAGCGTGCCGGGTCGCAGGTCCTGGCCGCCCTCTGGCCCGGCCAAGTGATCCCGCGCACTCCCAGTCGGACCGCCGACTGGCTGGAGGTGGCCGTCGGGCGCTTCGAGGCTTGGAAGGCGTCAGCGGCCCGCTCCGGCGCCGGGCGGGCGCTAGAGTTCGTCAAGGCCTGGTATCCCGGCCTGAATCTAGACCAGCTGGCCACCTGGCGGCAGCAAGCCGACGCGTAGCTGGAGCCGGCGCGGCCGGCCATCATTCGACGGGCTTCGGCAATCGCCGACTACACCGACACCAACGTCTTCGCCCCCGAGGTGGACGACAATGGAGTCGCCCAGCCGGAAGATTGGTTCGGGCTGGACCCGGCGTGCGGCGAGGACTCGGCGGAGGAGATCGACTCCAGCGACGAGGGCGAAGAGGAGGAGGAGGAGGAGGGTGAAGACGTCGAGCCGGCTGGTGGAGCCGCCGGCCAGCCTGACCGCGCCTCCAGCACTACGCTGCGTGCGAGTGCGTCTCCTGTTGCGGGAGGCGGTCAAGCCGGGACCAGCTAGGCGGCCACTCCTTCAGCCGGCGAGCTGCCTTCACCGACCAACTCGGCCTTCGCGCCTTTGTCTTCTTTCTTTTGTTTCCTGTCTTGTTACTTTTGAACAATGTTTTTGGTTAAGTCTGCGCAGTTCCACCCACTGGGTGTATTGACACTCAAATCTGTTGCCGCCTATCGGGGGCTTTTATGTATATAAGTTATGCAATCGGTCTTTCCTTGTACTTTCGCTTTTTGTCCTTCTGCTTTTTTCCTTTGCCGCCCTCCCTTGGTTGCCGTCTCCCTAGTCAAACAGTTGCTCTGCAATCTGTAGCCGGGGAGTGCCTGGCCGATTGGGGAGGGGGAAGTACTTTTAGCTCGGTCGGACTTAAGCTAAGTTTTTAGGAAGCCGGCCAGCCGGCTGTTGTGACAGTCGGCAGGCGTATATGGAGGCCGTCTTTTTGCTATATAGGTTAGTTGTTCCTTAGCCGTTTTCGTGTGGGCGTCCTTTCTGTCTTCTCTCTTGCTAGTCGGACAGTCAGTTCTTTGAGCTGCGACTTTCAACAAGAGAGGACTGGGGAGCCGGCGCACTACTTTGCTGACTTCGGGAAGAACTTATGATATAGCTTAAGGCGGCCAGTCCCCGGGCCGACTAGTCGGACCCGGTCCGGACAAGAATTCAAAATGTAATAAGACATTCATGGATATGACACTCGTCATCCATAGATAAATAAAAGGCAGTCCCCGAGTACTGTTCGGGGGGCCTGTTCGTTTGTAACTTAATACAAAAGGGGTAGCGTGATACATACTGCTTTTCAGCTGTAAAATCGTCTTAGGAGGTTTGCGTTCCATGGTCGCTCCGACTCCTTGCCGAAGTCGTCTCTCTTGCGTGCTCTTGGCTTTTGCGCGTCGATCAAGTAGTAGGAGTCGTTGCCGAGTGCCTTGCTGACGACGAAGGGGCCTTCCCAAGGGGCCGAGAGCTTGTGCTGGCCGGCTGTTCGCTGGATCAGCCGGAGCACAAGGTCGCCCTCTTGGAAGGATCTTGGCTTGACCTTGCGGTTGTAGTAGCGGCGCAGGCCTTCCTGGTAGATGGCGGACCGGCTGAGGGCTAACAGCCGGCCTTCTTCCAGTAGGTCGACGCCGTCTTCTCTTGCTTCTTTGGCTTCCTCCTCCATGTACATGGTGATCCGAGGCGAGTCGAACTCGATGTCTGTTGGGATGACAGCCTCGGCACCGTACACGAGGAAGAATGGAGTGAAGCCGGTTGACTTGTTGGGTGTAGTGCGCAGACTCCAGAGGACAGCCGGCAGCTCTTCGAGCCAGCAGCCGGCCGATCGCTCCAGTGGTACAATCCGTCGGGGTTTGATGCCGGAGAGGATAAGTCCATTTGCTCGCTCGACCTGGCCGTTTGACTGCGGGTGGGCAACGGACGCTAAGTCCAGTCGGATGCCCTGTGTCGCGCAGAAACGTGCCAGCGCGCCTTTGGCGAAGTTTGTGCCGTTGTCGGTGATGATGCTGTGTGGCACGCCGTACCGAGTGGTGATGTCGGTGATGAATGTCACGGCAGTCGGCCCGTTCAGCTTCTTGATGGGCTTGGCTTCGATCCACTTTGTGAACTTGTCCACCGCAACGAGCAGGTGTGTCATGCCACCGCGGGCTGTCTTGAAAGGGCCTACCATGTCCAGTCCCCAGACGGCAAAGGGCCAGGTGAGGGGAATGGTCTTGAGGGCGGAAGCCGGCAGGTGTTGTTTGGAACTGAAGACTTGACACCCTCTGCAGCTCTTTACTATTTCTTTGGCATCCTCCAAGGCAGTCGGCCAGAAGAACCCATGGCGGAAAGCCTTGGCCACGAGGGATCTTGAGGCGGCGTGGTGGCCGCATTCGCCTTGGTGGATGTCTTTGAGGATTGCCACTCCTTTTTCTGGCTCGACGCAACGCTGGAAGACTCCAGTAACGCTGCGCTTCACCAGCTCCCTGTTGATTATTGTGTATGCTGCGGCTCGTCGTTGCACTAGTCTTGCTGCGATCTCATCAGTCGGCAGCTCTCTGCTGACTAGGAACTTGAGGATGGGCTGGGCCCATGAGGGAGCTGTGACTTCTTCTGCTGTTATCGTGGCCACCATGACTCGGGTGGGTGGGTTGGGTGTTGTATTGGAGTCGACCACTGCTTCTTGCGTCATTGTAGTCCCCGGGCCGACTGCTGCAGTCCCTGAGCCGGGTTCTGAAGTCCCTGGGCCGGGTGCGACTACGTCAGTTCCCGGGGCAGTCGTCGAAGTCCCCGTGCCGCCTGCGGGATTTCTTGAGCCGGATCCGGCTGTTTCTGGCGCAGGCGGTACGAAGATGGAGTCCGACTCTGGAGACGGCTTGATGGACGGCTTGAGGAGGCGTTGGAGGGAGACGCCAGTCGGTATGGCTTGTCGGGTGGAGCCGATCCGTGCTAGGGCATCTGCTTGGTCGTTGTCAGCCCTTGGCACATGAAGGAACTCGCACCCTTCGAAGTATCCGCTCATCTGCTGGACGAGGAAGCGGTAGCTCGCCATGTTCGCGTCCTTGGCGTCCCAATCGCCAGATGATTGCTGGACCACTAAGTCGGAGTCGCCGTAGCACAGGGTCCGGCGTATGCCGAGATCTTTGGCTAGCCGGAGCCCATGTACGAGCGCTTCGTACTCGGCCACGTTTTTGGAGGCAGCGAAGTGGATCTGCAGCGTGTACTTGAGCTTGTCGCCTTTGGGAGAGGTGAGGACGATGCCGGCTCCCAAGCCGGTGCGCATCTTGGACCCGTCAAAGTGCATCCGCCAATGGGTAGAGTTGGGAGCCGGCGGTAAGTACTGGGTCTCGGCCCAGTCGACGAGGAAGTCGGCCAATGCTTGCGACTTGATGGCGGTGCGGGGTTTATAGAAAATCGTGTAAGGCGCCAAGGCAATGGCCCATTTGGCCACCCGGCCGGATGCATCCCGGCTGCCTATGATCTCGGCGAGCGGGGCAGTGCACACGACCGTGATGGGGTGCTCTTGGAAGTAGGGCTTCAATTTCTTGGTAGCGAAGTACACCCCATAGCACATCTTCTGGTAGTGCGGGTAGTTTTGCTTTGAGCTGGATAGTACTTCGCTGAGATAGTAGACCGGCCTCTGGACCAGCTGGGCTCGGCCTTCCTCCGGGCGCTGGACCACAACAACAGTGCTGACGACTCGGCTTGTCGCGGCGATGTAGAGGAGCATGGGCTCCTTCTCAGTCGGTGCAGCCAGGACGGGCGGAGTGGTCAACATTTTCTTCAACTCATGGAAGGCTTGGTCGGCTTGATCATTCCACTCAAAGTGAGTGGACTTCTTCATTAGTCGGTACAGGGGGAGGGCCTTCTCTCCTAGTCGGCTGATAAAACGGTTCAGGGAGGCTAAGCAGCCAGTGAACTTCTGCACATCTCGCAGCTTGGTGGGTATCTCCATCCTCTCGATGGCCTTGATCTTGACAGGGTTGCACTCAATGCCGCGTTCGGAGACCAGGAAGCCTAGCATCTGGCCGGCTGGTACTCCGAACACGCACTTCTCGGGGTTGAGCTTGATCTGGAATCGGCGCAAGTTGGCAAATGTTTCCTTCAGGTCTTCCAGCAAGGTACCGCGCTTCTCTGTCTTCACCACAATGTCGTCTACGTAGACGTGGGCATTTCTGCCGAGTTGTTTCAAGAGACATTTCTGCATGCAACGCTGAAAAGTGGCACCGGCGTTTCTCAAGCCGAATGTCATTGTCAGGTAGCAGAAAGCTCCAAAGGGTGTGATGAAGGCAGTCTTCAGGCGGTCAGCTGGGTCCAACTTGATCTGATGATACCCTGAGTATGCATCCAAAAAACACAACAGCTCGCATCCGGCTGTAGAGTCTATCACTTGGTCAATCCGTGGCAAAGCAAACGGATCCTTTGGGCAGGCCTTGTTCAAGCTTGTGTAGTCTATACACATGCGCCACTTGTTATTCTTCTTCAAAACCAGAACTGGATTGGCAAGCCATTCTGGAAAGAACACTTCCATGATGAAGCCGGCTGCAAGGAGCCGGGCTATCTCTTCCCCCACGATTCTTCGCTTCTCTTCTGATAGTCGGCGGAGGGGTTGCTTGACCGGCTTCGCATCAGCTCGGACATGTAATTTGTGCTCGGCGAAATCCTTCGAGACACCCGGCATGTCCTTTGGGGACCATGCAAAGATGTCTCGATTCTCACGGAGGAAGTCGGCGAGCTCGCCTTCCTATTTACTGTCCAAGTTCGCCCCAATCACGGCGAACCTCTCCGGGTGCTCCGGGTCTAGAGGTATCTTCTTCGTCTCTTTGGCAGGCTGGAAGGAGCCCTGCGCATCACAGTCCTTGGGGTTGGGGGACAGGGTCGGCTGCTTGCCGGCCATGGCCACAACCCGTTCCAGCATCTTCTTCTCTTCCGCCACCACGAGGGACTCGGCCAGCCGGCTGCTGGCCATGGCACACTCGATGGACTTCTTGTAGTCGCCGGCTATCGTGATGATCCCTTTCGAGCTCGGCATCTTCATCTTCAGGTAGGCATAATGGGGCACAGCCATGAACTTGGCCAAAGCAGGTCGGCCAAGTAGCGCATGATAGGGGCTTTCCAAATCCACCACCTCGAACCATATTGCTTCCCGGCGAAAATGATCTTTGTCTCCGAAGAGAACATCCATCTTGATCTTGCCGATTGGAGAGCAAGATAGGCCGGGTACGATACCATGGAAGACAGTGCGGCTCGGCATGAGCTGCTTTGCTTTGATGTTCAGCTTGTCCATGGTGTCGCGGTACAGTATGTTGATACTGCTTCCGCCGTCTATCAGGACGCGGGAAAATCTGGCAGCTCGCCTCTCCGTCGCAAGGGTGACGTCCAAGACCATAGCATCGGAGCCAGGCGAAGGCATCACCTCTGGGTGGTCGGCCTGGCTCCAGCTGATGGGCTTTTCCGACCAATGCATGAACTCGGCGGTGCTAGAGGCGACTGCATTTACTTCTTGGTGTTGCCGGCGTCGGCTGCGCTTGTCATCGACTTGACTCGTGAAGACGACGTAGGCGTCGTGCGCTTCGGGGAACTCGTCTTGGATGGCGCCGACTGCCGGCCGGGCCGCCGGCTGCTGGGGAGCTGGAGGCGGCGGGCCGGGAGGCGGAGGCGACACTATCCCTTCGCCCTTGGTGATGCGGGTGAGCCAGTGGCATTTCCGTGTTGTATGGTTGGACGGCTTCGCGCCGCTGTGGAACTTGCAGGGGGCATCGAGTGCTTGTTCGTAGGAGAAGGACGGCTGCCAGGGCGGCCGGCCTCCCTTCTTCTTGGGAGCGGGCCGCTCCTCGGGCTGCTCGTCTTCAACTGTGGCCACCTGCCGACTGGAGGAAGTCGGCATGGGGCCCTTGCGCTTGTGGTCGTTCTGGTAGGGGCGCCGGTTTGGGTCGCCAGCCGGCGTCTTGGGAGCCGGAGCGACTACCTTCCCCGAGGCGTCCACTCGGAGCTCGGTCTTCATGGAGGAGTCGGCAGTGGCATACTTGTCGGCGGTGATCAGCAACTCATCGAGGGTAGCCGGCTCGTCGCAGAGGAGTCGGTGCTTGAGGAGGGTGCCCTCTCGGCACCCGGCAGTGAAGTACTCGATGGCCTGGACCTCATGCACTCCCTCGCAGGAGTTGCGGAGCTCGGCCCATCGCGTGAGGTAGTCGCGGGTCGACTCGTTGGGCCCTTGGACGCAGAGGGAGAGCTGGCGAGGCTTGGGAGGCCGCGTGTAGGTGCTAGTGAAGTTGCGGACGAAAACCTCGGTGAAGTCCAGCCAGCTGTTGATGCTGTATGGCTTGAGGCTGTTGAGCCACGTGCGCGCCGTCCCTTGCAGCATCAAGGGGACGTACTTCACGGCGACGCGCCGATTGCCGTTGGCGATGCTGACGGCCGTGGAGTAGTCGATGAGCCAATCTTCCGGCTTCACCGAGCCGTTGTACTTGGGCGTGTCTCTGGGGAGCGAGAACCCTTTGGGGAAGGGCTCGTCGCGGATGCGGGGGCCAAAGCATGGCGGGCCGACATCGTCTTCTTCTTCTAACGCCAGGGACCGAGCAAGGCGGTCGATCCTGTGGCGGGCGTCACTCTCGCCGACTCCTTCTCGGCGGCCGAGTCGGTCGCCAAGAGTCGGATGTGTGATGGGCGGCGGAGTGAGGCGTCTTTCTCTTCGAGGCGGGGGAGGAGGCAGGTTTCCCTGATGTTCAACCGCCCGAGGGCGGCCTTCCGCGTCGCGCTCGATAGTGATGCGGGTCCGGCTGCGGCTGGCAGCCGGCTCCTTGTCTTTCTTCTGGCGCGTGCCGCTCGCAGTCGGCGAGCGAGACGTCGCGGCGTGCTCCCGGCGCGGGGGATGGCTATCAGCTTGGGCGCCGGCTTCGTGCCGTTCTGCAGCCGCGTCGATCAGCTGCTGGATCCGTCTTGTCATGTAGGGGAGCTCATCGGCTCCCAGCCCATTGAGCTCCTCTGCTGCCGCCTGAGCGGCTCGGAGATTCTCGAGCGGGGTGGCGTAAACGGGGCGATCTGCGCCCAGCATGCTGGCAATGGCTGCGCCGCGCTTCTGGACGAAGCCGGCTCGGCTCGGGCCGCTCGGCGGCGGCGTCCCGAAGGCGGCGCGGTCGACTTCGCGCTGGTGGGCCTCGGTGAGGCGTCTCATCGAGGCTATCTTCTTGCCCTCCGTGATGAGGGCAAGACGGCGTGCCTCCAGGGTCTCGGCGTCGGCGTCGGCCGGGAGGGGGATGGAGAGGTCGTGCATCGCTGCTTTCTGAGCGTCGCGGGCGCTCCCGCCCAAGTTGGAGACGTGGCTGATGGCAAGCACTTCGGTGACAGCGCTACTGCCGCTGTCAGCTCGAGGGAGTGGGTCGTCGAAGACCACCACGTCGGAGGGGTAGGCGTCGAGCGACGCGGTGTCGGAGTCGATCAGCATCGGGTCGGTGGAGCCGACAGACTCCGTGTCTGCAGCAGGCTCGCTGGAGACGTGAAGTTGGTCGAGGAGGCTGACGAGGCGGCTCTCGGGGTAGTCGGTGCCTGCGTCGGACGCAGGCTCGTCGGAGATGCGAGTCTCGCCGAGCTGATCGGCGAGGCGGCTCGCTGCGCAGGCGTCGCCGACGCCTTGCAGCGCGTCGGGGCAAGCGCCATCGGGCGCAGCAGGCTGGCTGCGCTCGCGGGGAAGGAAGAAGGTTCCCGTCCAGAACAGGTCTCCGGACGACGGTGCACCTGGCCCCACGGTGGGCGCCAAATGTCGGGTGGTTGGTGCGACATATGCCAAAGGATGGCTTATCATTGTGGGAGCCAATAAAACGTCGGCGGTGCCTGGAAACGGGATGAGGCGAAGACATGCACGCCGGCGAATCTTACCCAGGTTCGGGGCTCTCCGAGGAGATAACACCCCTAGTCCTGCTCTGCGGGGTCTCCGCATGATCACTAGCTCGATAAAGAGTAGCTACAATCGCTCCTAGAGCTGTTGGGATCAAGGGAGAAGAAGAACAAGGCTAGCTCTTGCTTCTCTCTATCTATGGTGTGTGTGCGTGTGCTATGCTTGGAAACCAAACATGCAGAGGTGCCAACTATGCTTGGGTGCGAACCCATTGCATGGGTGCTCCGGGGGGTTTATATAGGCTTACCCCCCGGGGGTACAATGGTAATCCGACTGGGAACTGGCCCCAGCCGTCAGTGTCTACGCCTGCCGGCTCCTCCGCCGGCTGCTGGGTCCCACCGGCTGGTGGGTCCCGCCGGCTGCCGGCTACTCGGCCGGCAGGCCGGCCCCACCGCCTAGGGTCTTGTCGGCGGCTGCTTACTGTAGCCGCGCCTCTGATGACGAGGGCTTTGTCGAGGTAGGCGTGGCTACAGTGATCCGCGTCGGGGGCTATCACTGTAGCCTCACCTCGTCTTGTCTCCTTAAATGGGCTCCTGCTTCGAGGAAGGGAGTCGCCGGCTTCTGGAGGCCGGCTATGCTCCTGGCCGACTAGGAAAGGTCGGGCCGCCTTCACGCCTCCCTCTGGCTGAAGGGGCCCGCAGTCCTTGGGCCGTGCAGGAGTGGGTCGTGGATGACGTCGTAGCTGGCGTGGCTACAGTGCCCGGCCGCACGGGAGACATCCCTCCCGTACGGCCTCCTGTAGCCATGCCTGCCTCGGGCTTCGGGGGTCGTGGGCCGCACTGTGGCCATGCCCCGTCAGGTTGTCGCTATGTAGGGGCGGTTGTGGTCTCGGCCGGCTTCTAGGAGTCCGCGTTTCTCTTGGCCGGCTTCTTGGAGTCGGTGAGGCTGGGTCGCCTTCCGGGAGTCGGCTTTAGTGGTAGCCGGCCCGGGAAGGCGGCCCAAATGCTTGGAGTGCTTGAAGGCCCAAAGGCCTGATAAATTTTCTGAAGAGCCAGGGGTAGCCGGTTTGGCTACCCGTGGCCACTTACTCCGACATGGCTCTCATAATAGATTCATAAGGTAATTTTATTTTATTTCTAGGAAAGTTTTTCATGCCTTCCTTAACGGAAATTCGAATATAATATTCCCTTCCTTCATATCAATAATTGCACCAATCGTTCTAAGGAAAGGTCTACCAAGAATAATAGGACATGAAGGATTGCAATCTATATCAAGAACGATAAAATCTACGGGCACATAATTCCTATTTGCACCAAAAGAACATCATTAATTCTTCCCATAGGTTTCTTGATAGTGGAATCCGCAAGGTGCAAGTTCAAAGAACAATCATCGAATTCACGGAATCCTAGCAAATCACATAAAAAATTTGGAATCGTGGAAACACTAGCACCCAAATCACACAAAGCATAGCATTCATGATCTCTAATTTTAATTTTAATAGTAGGTTCCCACTCATCATAAAGTTTTCTAGGGATAGAAACTTCCAACTCAAGTTTTTCTTCATAAGAGTGCATCAAAGCATCAACGATATGTTTAGTAAAAGCTTTATTTTGACTATAAGCATGAGGAGAATTTAGCATGGATTGCAACAAGGAAATACAATCTATCAAAGAGCAATTATCATAATTTAATTCCTTGAGATCCAAAATAGTGGGTTCATCGATATCTAAAGTTTTGACTTCTTCAATCCCACTTTTACCAATTTTCGCATCAAGATCTAAAAACTCCAAATATTTGGAACGCCTTCCAGGTAAAGGTGCCTCATCTTCAGTCCCCTCATTATCAAGATTCATATTGCAAAACAAAGATTTAATAGGAGACACATCAATAACTTTTAGATCTTCATCTTTATTCTCATAGAAACTAGAAGAACATGCTTTCACAAAGCAATCTTTCTTAGCACGCATCCTAGCGGTTCTTTCTTTGCACTCATCAATGGAAATTCTCATGGCTTTGAGAGACTCATTGATATCATGCTTAGGTGGAATAGATCTAAGTTTCAAAGAATCAACATCTAGAGAAATTCTATCAACGTTCCTAGCCAATTCATCAACCTTAAGCAATTTTTCTTCAAGCAAAGCATTGAAATTCTTTTGCAAATTCATAAACTCCTTAACACTAGTCTCAAATTCAGAGAGCATCTTATTAAAATTTCCATAAGAGTTGTTGTAGGAATTACCATAATTATTAGAGGAATTACTAGGGAACGGCCTTGGATTAAAGTTTCCTCTGTACGCGTTGTTACCAAAATTATTCCTACCAACAAAATTCACATCCATAGATTCATTATTATTCTCAATCAACATAGACAAAGGCATATCATTAGGATCAGAAGAAACATTTTTAGTAGCAAATAATTTCATAAGTTCATCCATCTTTCCACTCAAAACATTAATTTCTTCTATCGCATGCACTTTTTTATTAGTAGATCTTTCGGTGTGCCATTGAGAATAATTAACCATAATATTATCTAGGAGTTTAGTAGCTTCTCCTAAAGTGATTTCCATAAAGGTGCCTCCCGCGGCCGAATCTAAAAGATTTCTAGAAGCAAAATTCAATCCGGCATAAAAAATTTGTATAATCATCCAAAGATTCAAACCATGTGTAGGGCAATTACATATCATTAATTTCATCTTCTCCCAAGCTTGTGCAACAAGTTCATGATCAAGTTGCTTAAAATTCATGATATCGTTTCTAAGAGAGATGATTTTAGCGGGAGGAAAATACTTAGAGATAAAAGCATCTTTGCACTTATTCCATGAATCAATACTATTTTTAGGCAAAGAAGAAAACCAAGCTTTAGCACGATCTCTAAGCGAAAAAGGAAATAGCTTCAATTTAACAATATCATTGTCCACATCTTTCTACTTTTGCATATCACACAAATCAACGAAGCTATTTAGACGGGTAGCGGCATCTTCACTAGGAAGCCCGACGAATTGATCTTTCATGACAAGATTCAACAAAGCAGCATTAATTTCACAAGATTCAGCATCGGTAAGAGGAGCAATCAGAGTGCTAAGAAAACCATTGTTGTTGGTATTGGTTAAGTCACACAATCTAGCGACCAGACCTCAAATAGTCTGATCTACCGTGCACCAGTGTCATCCCTGGATCAGTAATGCTGACACGCACAGTACAAATGGAGGATTTATAACAGAGTAGCAATCACAAACTTATTACATCGAATATCTCAAGAGAGAAATAAGTATGACAAATATGGCTTAAGGCCATCTAAAACGATAACAACGGAAGACTTGGAAGATAAGTGAGTCCATCAACTCCAGCGGCATCACTAAGTATAAGACCACGACCTAAGGCACCTTACTCGTCGTCTGAAAAGTCTGCAACATGAAACGTTGCAGCCCGAAAACGGGTCAGCACATGGAATATGCTGGCAATGTAACACATAGAGAGTAATGAACATGATAATGCTATACTACATGCATATATGGCTGGTAGAAGGCTCTATGGTTACAGTTTTGCAAAAAGCCAATTTTTCCCTACTGCAAAGGAATAAATTTTATTTAACTATCATGGTGGTTGTTAAACATTGAGAATGGTTGACAGCATCCTCAATCCCAATTAAGTATCATCATCAAAAACCCAACAAAATTAATTAAAGTAACATGATGAGATTCACGTGATAATCCAAATACTAGATACTCAGGACGTCCATAACCGGGGACACGGCTAATCATGATTAGTTTGTACACTCTGCAGAGGTTTGTGCACTTTTCCCCACAAGACTCGATCTCCTCCGTTGGGATTCTCGCACTTCATGGTGTTTGAGAAATGGATGACCGAGACACAGTCTTTCAGAAGTGTTTGCACCTTACGATGTGATAGACCGTACCAACCTACATCCCCTACATCTGCTAGTCTACCACGTAAGAGTTCACACAACTTAGTCAACTATGCTAGAGCCCATAATAGCTTGCGGCTGCACACGGAAGTTTCTAGCATAAATAATCTCATGATCCCTTTGAACCTCGGTGGCGGTCAGAAAGAAAACAGGCAATCCTTGAATACCCAGGTACCTCAATCCACCCAGATCTGAGTTTTAGTTGCCACCTTAGGGTTAACCATTAATTAACAATCTCACATCTGTCATGGTAACACTCAAACCCAATCCACGTCTACTAGCATAGCATAGTAATATGAGCAAACGTAGAAGTAACTCCCAAGGGTTTGATAATAAACAGGTGATAGGTACTACCTCATCTACTTCCCAATACCCACAATTTAATTAGATCCTAATCATCCAATGTTTGAGGATTGGTCTAATGCAATAAAACTGGGTAGTAAAAGAGGTATGATCAAAGTGTTACTTGCCTTGCTGATGATCCGTGAAACCTAGATATTCGAAGTAGCAAGCGGCGCACTCCGGGTACTCTATCGCAAACAAACAAGCATACAATAAGCACTCATCAAATGTACAGGTAAAACTCAAATAAAGATCTAACCAGAAAGTTCAGCTTAAGAACTCCGGTTTGCAAAAAGAAACAAATCGAACGAAGCAACAAAAGTCAAACGGCGAAAGAAACAAGCTTCGTTTACTAATCTGAATCTAGGTCAAATTTTACAGTAGCAAAAACTTGTTTGAATAGGTTAAACGGAAAGAGAATTTCGAGACGAAACTCTAGGCGCTTGAATCGCCTGATTCCGATAAACGAGCTAAAAGATATACCAGAACGAAAATCTGATCAGAAATCGCGATCTGGAATAATCGCGGAAAATCCGACGAAAAAGAAAACTGACGAACTGTTAAACGAACGGACGTTCGTTAACTGCGACTATCCGGCGAACACGTTCGTTAAAACGAACGGATCGGTGAACGTTCACTAATTAACTAAACCAAAAAAATAAACCGATCTATTTAAAAAATCTAGGGTTTCGGAAAAAATAAACCGAACGGTTTTAAAAAAAACCGACACGGCGG